>NC_140675.1:10215000-10220000 GCF_054131305.1 Coturnix japonica
CCCCCCATCTCCCCCAGGTTTCCCCACCCGAACTCTGACTCCTGCAGGAGTGGGCCCCACATTAAGACTCGCTGGACGACATTCCCTTTGACGACTATCTGGGCGGGGGGGGTGGGGAGGAGGGAAAGGGGGAGCCATCAATATTTTATCGGGGTGAAAACTTCGATGGGGATGTAATTTAATTAGGAGAAATTTGGCGGCTGTTTGAAGCCGTTTAGCACTGCCGGTGGGTGTGATGGAAGGGAGGCGATGGGGAGGGAGGGGAGGGAACTTTATTTGGGATTCTTTCTTTTTTTTCTGAGTTCTTCCGGGCCTCCTCTTTAGGCAGAAGCGGCCGCTCCGGGATGCGGCTGCTCCCACAACGCGTGGGCTGCGGGGGCTGCTGGGGAGGGGAAGGCCGTGGCCGAATCGATAGGAGATTGCATTAATTATGATTTCGATTGATACGCTCAAGTCTCCCTCTAAACGCCGCAAAAGCCTTTGCCTTCTTCTTCTTCTTCTTTTTTTTCTTCCCTTTTTCCCCCCCCCATTTTTTCCCTCGCCCTCCCTCTGCCCCCCTCCCCTATCCCCTGTTATAGAGCCGGAGAGGAGATGAAAAGGCTTGTAGTTTTAAATTCAATGTGACAGCTCTGGAAAGAGCGGATGATGAATCTCCTATTATTGGATCAGTCTATTTGCCGCTCAATGTCTCTCTGTAATTGGAGCAACATCACTTTAAAGGTTCAGAGAGTAGAGCATTTCTGGTGAAAAATCCCCACAACACGCTGGTGAATGTTTTAAAGGGAAATCTATTAGTGATTTGGAGAGGGGAGGGGACAAGGGGGGCCGGCTGGGGGGGGGGGGGCGGTGTGCGCGTGCGGCTCTCCGGCTGTTCGCTATTTAACGGGGATCGGTGGGCTCCGTGCGTTCCCCTCCGTCTCCCCCGCACCCTCCCCTGCCCGCCCGGCCCCCGCCGCCCTCCTCGGGCTGGAGTTCGTATCAAAGCCCCCCTTGTCTTGTTGTGACAGCTCTGATATTGTTTATTGAGGCTGGATGTCAGGTATAATTAGCAATCGATATGGAAAACGTTCGCTCCCCACACTGGCACGTCTCTGACGTCAGGACCGATTAACGTTTCTTATTGGTCCCAAATTCCCCCAGCCTGAGCTAATTATTGGGAGCCTGATGTTGATAAAGTTAAAGCGCCCGGGCGCCCTGCAGCATGAGCCCCTCGCCGCGCCGCCTCCGCCGGCAGCAGCACCCCCGGCCGCAGCCGCCCCGCCGCCAGCACCCCCGGAGCCGCCGGCAGCCCCCCCGGCACCCCCCGCCTCGCTAGAGCCGCCCCCATGATGGACAGCCGCATCCTGGAGCATCCCCATGCCCAGTTCGGGGGCATGGTGGGCTTCCCTTACCCGCTCGGCCACCACCACGTCTACGAGCTGGCCGGTCACCAGCTGCAATCGGCGGCCGCTTCCGTGCCCTTCTCCATCGATGGATTATTGAGCGGCTCCTGCGCGGCCTCCGTGGTCACCCCGGCTCCGCTCATCCCTTCGGGCTGCGGGGTGAGCGCGGACACGCAGCCCTTCAAGCTCGCAGGTAGGAGCGGCGCCGCGCCCCTCGCTGCGGGAGAACGGGGCCCTTCGTGGGTCCCCGAGGGGGCGGGATGGGTCGAAGGGGGGGGGGGAGCGGGTGGTGGGAGCCCCCCCGACTCGGGGCCGCGCTGTGCCCCGAACAATAGCGGCCCGGCCCGGGGCCTGCCCCGAGTTCACGGCCGGAGTGTGGGCTCGGGCCGTACCGACCTGTCCGGAGGGAACGGGAGACGGAATACTGAGGAGCGATGGGGTTTGGAAGGAGGAGAGCGATGATTTCTATTTAGACTCTTATTTTTATTTATTTTTAAAAACGATATAACCAAAGAGAAACGCTCTCCTTCCCTCCCCTCCCCGGCCTTGTAGCACAGCTATTGTTCAGCCATCAGAACGTCGCCCAAACCTCCTTGTATTAATGCCGGAATATCCCCCTTCCGGAAAAATAAAACAAAATAAAACGCTCAACATCAATTCTTCTTATAATAATAACTTCTACGCTCGGTGTAGAAGGCGAGGAGCGACCGTGAGCCCCGACCGGTGCCGTTCATCCCCACGGAGGCCCCGAGCGCTCAACCCACAGCCGGGGCCGCGAGAGGGAGAGGCTGCGGCCGTCGGGGCTGGGGAAGGGAACGGGGTGTGTGTGTGGGGGGGGGTTCTTTCATTATGATTGTTCTAATTCGATCCTGGGTGGCTGGAGCAAATATTGGAACTTCTCTCTCTCTCTCTGCCAGTGCCTATGGAGAGCTTCCTTCAGGATAAATGTTGTGTAAAGTACATTTTCAGAGGAGGCGAGGGCCGATGGGCTCCTGCCCGTTTTTAGCTCAGGTGTGTGTGTAACACCGCTGTTCTACCGACGTTACCGAACACGGAAGTTTGAAAGCTCTTGTGAATGGCAGGGAGGGGGGAGAAGGCCTCTCTTCGGGGAGCTGAGGGTATTTCTGCCTTTTCAGACTCGGGTGACCCGGACAAAGAAAGTCCTGGCTGTAAGAGAAGACGAACCCGCACCAATTTTACCGGCTGGCAGCTCGAGGAGCTGGAAAAGGCGTTTAATGAGAGTCATTACCCGGACGTGTTTATGCGAGAGGCTCTGGCTCTCAGGCTGGACTTGGTGGAGTCCAGAGTGCAGGTAAACCCCGACCCGCTCCCTTCCTTCCCCTTGGACCCAGAGACTCCCCGGGGCTCCAACCCTGGGCCTGGCCCGCAGCCCCTCTCTGCTTTGTTCCCAGCCTCCGCTCGGTCTCTGCTGTTTCATTTTTATTATCTTTATTTCTTAAAAATAATAATAACAACAATGATTAGAAATAAGCAGGCTCGCAAACTGGCCGCCAACAGCGGCATTCCATCGTAGGTTCCCAGAACGTCTTTATTCTCCCTCTGTAAGCGTTTCTCTTTCAACGAGCCAAGGCTTAAAAACTGACGATGTAAATGCGGGGCTCAATCACGGGCTGAGATCCGCCGGACGATGTCGGTGCAGCTCGGGGCGCTCCGAGGCCGTGCGGGACTTGTTCAGCTTCGTTTACCGGCCTGCCCGGCTCGGGCAGAGTCTGTTTGCTTAAACTGAGTTTAAAAATAATAATAGGAATAGAGTCCGTGGGTCTGTCCCTGCTGCTGTGCGTCGCGGGGCCGCTGTGCCCAGGAAGCGGATGAGTTTGTGCGGAGCCGCTGGCTGAGCCCGCACCGCGAGTCTCTCCGGAGGTTCCGTTGTGCGGAGCGCTGCCCGCCGAGGGCCGGCTGAGCCCCGGCACTGCCCGGTTCGGTACGGCCCGGTAGGGGCAAAGAGGCAGCGAACTGCCGGGGCCGCATCCCACGGCTTGGGCTGCGGGCGTGGAGGGACCGCTGGGACCCGTGGGGAAGCGACGCGTATGGGGCCGACGCAAGGCTGCAGGGCCGGAGCGGGTAGAGTTACAGTGATTTCTCCCCTAAACTACTAAGAGCAACCCCAGTTTGTGGGTTGAGCCGGCAACCCCCCAGCGCCTCCCCTCCGTGTTCCGGACGGGAGGAGGATAAGGCCGGGAGGCCTTTCTGCCCCCCATCTGCTATGCTCTCTTCCAGCGCGTTCTGTACGATGCTGGGGAAGGGGGGTGGGGAGGATGGGAATGGAAGATTGTGCCCAAGCCCGGTGCTTCTGCACCTCTGGGCCGCGGGGAACAGCTGAGGGAACAGACGCTTTCCCTTCCCCTCCCTCGGTACGGGCCCGATGCAGCGTGTGTGTGCGTGAGTGTGAGCCCCCCACCTTCACACCCCTTGATTATTATCGTTAATTTCTGCCCCTTCCCATACTTTCCATCTCGCAGACATCCGGTGCTGGGCGCTGCCGGCACCTCGACGGGTGGACGGGGGAGGCCTGAGTTGTGCTTCTTCCCCCACCCCCATCCCCGCTCTGCCCTGGCCACCTCGGGGCCGGTGCGCTGGGTGTTAACTGCTTCTCGTTGTTCGGTGTGTAGGTCTGGTTCCAAAATCGCCGGGCCAAATGGAGAAAGAAAGAGAACACGAAGAAAGGCCCGGGGCGGCCGGCTCACAACTCGCACCCCACGACGTGCAGCGGGGAACCCATGGATCCCGAGGAGATCGCCCGCAAAGAGTTGGAGAAGATGGAGAAGAAGAAACGCAAACACGAGAAAAAACTCCTCAAAAGCCAAAGCCGCCACCTCCACTCGCCCAGCGGCCTCTCCCTGCACAGCACGCCCAGCTCGGACAGCGACAGCGGCGGCGGGGGGGGCCTCTCGCCAGCCCCACCTGAGGCGAAGCCCCGCGGGCAGCCCCCGCCGCCCCATCCGCCACCTCCCGCCGCCGCCGCTTCCTCCGAGCCGCCCCCCAGCAGCTGCGACCAAACGGCAGAGCCGTTCTACCCCAGCCAAAGAAGCGGGGCCGGCCGGCTCCAGCGCCCGCCCGACAAGGACTGCGCGGCCGCCCCGTCGGGGGACGGCAGCGGCGGAGCGGGGGGGCCCCGGGGAGCCGGCGGCTTCCACAAGCTCAACCCCTTCAGCGTGGAGAGCCTGCTCTCCGACTCGCCCCCCCGCCGCAAGGCCGCCTTGGACTTCCCCAGCCTCCAGCCCTGCGCTCCCCGCACCATCATCGGCAAAGGACACTTCTTGCTCTACCCCATCACCCAGCCCCTCGGCTTCATCGTGCCGCAGACCGCACTCAAAGCCAGTCCGGGCCCCGAGGCTGGGCAACCCCCCCGGGACTCCCCGCTGCCCGCCGCCAACCCGGGCCCTCCCGCTTTCAGCGCCGAACCGGCGCCCGCCGGCGCTCAGCCCGGCCCCAGCTCCACGGACACTTCGGCGGGCCCCGCTCAGCCCCCACCCGCCGGAGCTTCGCCCCGTTCCGCGGCAGCGCACGCTGATCCGGCGGCTGCGGCTCCAGCGGAGGGCGGCTCCTTCCCCCGGCCCAAATCTCCGGTGAGGGCGCGGGATGGGAGCGCGACACCCA
>NC_140675.1:17805000-17862500 GCF_054131305.1 Coturnix japonica
AGATGTTGCATTCAGCCTTATGTGAACAGTAATCCCATTCTGTCTCATTCTGTATAGCCATCTTATTTTTCAGATACAAATGCAAACTTAGGTTTTTATTTTAATTATTTTAGTTATTTATTTATTCAGGGGTGGGGGGAAGAAGACACTTCCCTATTTTATATCATGTAGTTGATACTTCACAAGTGGAATCTGACTAAGTTCCTACATAATCAGCTGAGGGAAAACTGAGAAAAGAATGTTTGCACGGCAAATGCACTCAATCTTACACCACCCACTTCTGTGAGTCCTAGACATGAGGTAGAGAATGAAGTCCAAAGTAAGAGAATTAAGCATTCCTATCTACTGGGGGACATCTTCAAGAAAAAAGCATTAAGTTCTGCAGACAAAATAGACTTTATTCTCCATTCACTGAGACAACATTTACAAAGGAATTAATCTGTCAAAGTTTGGAAAGTACTGAAAGTGAATGGAGGCTCTAATTCTCACCAGAGCTATATTTACTACAGATTTTATCTGTAAATAAACACACACAAATATCTGGGAGAAGCACAATGTTGTGCAGTCATCTTCTATCTTGGGGTCTTAAACTCAGGGAAATATGTTTAAAAGACTTGTATAAAATACACTATTTCCTCTTTTACATCCAATATACTGGTGAGTGAAAGATTAAATTTATGTCAATTTAAACAGATGGTATCCAGGAATAACTAAATTTGAAAATTATCTGAGGCAATTAACACCCAAATAACCAGGCAGTTGCAGAAAGAAAGAAAGGGAGAGAGAAAGGAAGACTAGTTTTGATCAGCCTGCTGGGTCTAAGCATCACTTAGTAACCCTTTGAGTTGGAAGGAGTTCTTAGTGCAGATCTGGCACTGGCCACAAACTCTGCAGCCTCCCCAGATGGAAGAACTAACAACTTTGCAATGTTTCCCTCCAAACTGGGATGTAAACACTATAATCATCGGAGATTAAAAAAAAAAATTAGCTTTGATAGAAGACATAATAGAATGTTACATTTCTTGTTCATCTTCACAAGGTGAAAAAGACACCTTATTTTCCTTTGTATGTTCATTTCTCAAGTCAGAGAATCCATTTAAAAATCATTACATTTTTAATTCGCTCAAGCCAAATCTCATTTGAACAATAAGAATACATCTAGAAAGAGAAAACAATTAATTCAAAGCTAGACTTATTTCCAGATTTCAACATTTCCTTAATATCCCTTGTAACATGGAGGATGAATTGCAAGTACTATTATTATACATGCTTTAAAATCATGGCTATTGCTTTTAGAACAACGGGAATTGGTATATTTTCAGCTTCAACCCGATATTTTTTGTCCTACTGTGTAAAAAATACTTTTTCCTTTAAACAAGAGAGGTGAAATAATCATAATGTAAAAATGGTGACCTATCATAAAACATGTTTCTTAAAAGTAATGTTTCACATTTGCATTAAGAGAATGCTGTATGTTTGTGCTGTTGCATGAAAATAAAAATGGTGTTACAGAACCAGCATTCTTGTTAAAATAAGAAATGCTCTTAATGTTTCCTTTATAGAAACCAAACCAAACCAAACCAAAAAAAGTATATTGGAGTTCTGCTTGAATAAATGTTTGCAATGTAAACATTAAACAAAATGTAAAGAAGTGCTCTTCCAAATTGTCTCTAAAATAAAATAAAGAATACAAAGCTAAATTGAAAAATTCTCATTCCTGCAACCTCCTCCATATACTTGATGCATGTAAGCACAACCCGGGAAGAATGTATTTCCAAAGGGGAGAGAATCCATGCTCAGATATTATCTGGGAAAAATGCATTGAAATTCCTCTGTGATGAATAGACTTTTTTCTCCTCAGGGTGACCTCTACCTTCAGAATATGATGGTTTTATTATGATTAATAAATTTCATTTCCACAGAGGAATGGAACAGTGTCAGCTTAAACTTAAAGCAAGTAGGTTTCTTTTTAAATGCTAATTTTTAAACACGCCTATGCATGACACCAAATTTAGAAGCTCAGAAGGTTAGCAGAATAGATTCTGATTTCCATGCTGAAAATAGTAAGGATTTAAACTACACTGTCACACTGAAAATCAGCAAGCTAGTGCAAGCACATCGCTGTTGGTTCATTTATTCACATACCAGAATACTTATTTCTCTTTAAAATTAGTGGCGTTTAAAATCTTTCTGACAGTTTACCCTGAAAATAATCTTTTCAGGTAAACAATTTAGTACAATTTAGCACATGCAAATGACAAAGTATTTTCAAGGAATTAATAGTCAATGTGACTGTTTTTTCTACAAAACCTTAAATCAATATATATATATATATATATATATATATATATATACCAAGTTGTACACTTCAGTTCTTGACTGAGGAACACAACTGATAAGCAAATTCTGATGCACTAGAAATGAGAACAAAGTCAGCTCCACTGTTTTTCAGTATGTCTAGAATAAGTATTCAGAACACAACTGGAAAGTATCCTCTAATGTTTGCTAGCATTTTGTTTTACTGGCACTGTCTTTTAACTACACCAACGCCTTACTATGGAATACTAAGAAAAAATTCAACTTTGCAATGCCAACATCTGTAGCATTGTGACTGCAAACTATTTACCAAAAGCTCAATGCTGAAATCCTCTGCTCAGGCTATGTCTCAGTTTCTTCAGCAATTTTCATTAGAAGGTTTAAAATTGCTTAAATATTGCATAAAAGGGCAGTTTGTTGTCCAATGTAAATAGAAAAAGAGAACTGGAGACACTTCTCTAAGCAGGATCTCTGAAATTAAATCTCACTTGTTAAACCACCAGGACTAGGTATTGCTGGAACCTCTGAAATAGGACAGTATGCCTTTCTCTAATTTTAAGAACCACTTCAGGTTCTTTTGTACTGTGATTATGTTTCCTTATATATCTAGGACAGAGTGTGAAACTCTGACACTCACTGGAAACATCTGGAAGCTCCTTAACTGCATATCTACTGTAGGGTTTAATGACAACGTTAACAAAGGAAAATTCTGAGTATAGAATATGCAACAAGTTAAAACATTTTCCTCAGGTGTAGCAAAACATAAAATGAGACGTGTAAACACAATGTGATACATACGTCTTTTTGAACTCAACCATTTTTCCCTGTTTCTTAAAAGACTGGGAGATACTACCAGAACTATAGGAAATGATGGTTCTATTTTAAAATAAAACCATTAGTCAAGTAAAAATTAAAACTGAAACTAGTAGAACAACCTAACCCTGTGATCTAGTTCCCTGTTACTTGCCATACTACCAGCAAAGCATATGGATGCGCTGGGAAGCTCATATTTCTAGCTCTCCACAGTATTACTCATTTACTAGCTTTGATTTATAATTGAAAGATCAAGTCATAAAATCACTGCTTCTTCAGACCTACCTGTATTGAGTCTTCAGAAAGAATCAGCTTAAATTACCAAAACAGTTGCACTGACTCTTATTACTAACTTTTACAAAAAGACAGCTGAACAAGTCAGTATTTGCTAGGTATGAGAAGGCAGAATATCATGCAGAGCAGTTCTGTATTCCTCCTGTCTTAATTTATCACCTAGGAAATGTGCTCTACTGTAGGATGTGACTCTTGCTCTTCACAGGTGGCACGGAAAGGGCAATCCAAATCTGTCCTCCAGAACTGCAGAATTGCAATAAAATTGTAGACAAAAGAGATGAAGATTTCAGTGAAACACTGGAAGGAATGCAGGGAAAACAAATTTTACCTGCGTTATCCAGATTCATGATTCCAGTAACTTGCTAAATCAGGCTGCTTTCCTCTTGCTCACATGATTATGATACTGGCACTGTGATACCAAAACCTGATGACAGCAGCAGCAGGAGTTCCTTTGTATGTACACAGAGACACAGCATATCCCTGGGCAGTATTTTAACCTCAGTCACTCACCACTGTGCAGCAGTGGCTGCCCTTCTACCTGAAATTCTTTACTGCTCAGGGTGTCCAAGGCACATGCAGATTAATATATTAATTAATTCTGGATATTCATATCAAACAAGTGTAGGCATTCTGTCACCTAAGTGAGCAAATCTCATAAGGAAATGAGGAAAGGAGTCTATCCTACCTGTTTTTACAGAACACTGAGGAAAATGCTTTAATGTAGAAACATTTTGAAGTCATTTTCCTGAATGTAGAGGTTAAACAATATCAAAACTTAAGATCATTCCGTAATAAAGGACCACAAAACATTCCTTTCTGTGCCACTTTCTTCTTCTACTGCTGATAACACTTCACAGATTTACATCGTGCAGCAGAGGATGAGGGAAGACATAATCCTGATAGACGCAACACAGTGAAACAGCAAAATTTCAAGGTATGCTGCAGTGCTGAACTCCTGTATATATTCAAGTCATTATTATTATTATTATTATTTACAGCACTACCATTCCCAGGTTTTCACAGAGATGAAGCCACAGCCAACCAAAATGAGCAGGGCAATACAAGTACTCCATGAAGGGATCTTCATAAATACATTAGTGATAATATTAGAAGCAGTCCTTACTTTTTCCTTCTGGTGAAATCAGAAGAAAGCTAAGAAGCCAAATCAGAAGTGTCTACATTCAGGGAACAATTTCCACCTCTTGGCTTTTATTTATGTCACGTCTGAAATTGTCCAGTTAATTATGATTCCCACTATTACTTGCCTCATTAACTATTGTTCATTGATGAGAATTAGCAGAAATTTCAGTCACTGATGTTCAAACATGATGATTATTATTTTTTTTCCCCCCTGAATGCTAACTTAAAGCTTTGAAATCTGTTAGATGTGTTTGAAGTTCAGCTGTCACGTTGGTAAATGTTCAAATAAATGGTATTAGTGAATCTGCAGAAATACAGAGGTGCAACACTGCAGCACAGGTGATGCTTCTCTAGTGTGGGTGTTGAATCAGGGCTGTAGAACTACCCCAGGGACGGAACTCAGGCAAAAGCTCTGTCTCAGATTTCAGTCTCCCTGTTTGGATTTACAGAAAGTCAGAGGCAGCTTCCACAAATGTGTGGGGCCTTCACTTGACATCTGCTTAAAATTTAACATGCTATCAACACCCATTTTTTGTATAATCTCCTTCCGAGGAAGACAGACTATCTATACATTCAAAATAAAAAGCCACTGGGGAAACTGAGGCTTTCCCATCAGCTGACATTTATTAATCTGTCAAACATCAGAAAAAAAAACAAGTATTTGTTTGATCCATGCACCATTTATCGATGTTGAGGCAGTAAATCCTAAGTAACTTCTCATCTAGATCAGTAATAAATAAATACAGACACTTTTTATATTAACTTTTAAAGCAGTCTTTTGTGCTAGTGAAGTTCAGTAAGTATACATTAATTTTTTGGTTGTTAAATGTTTAAAATGTAATATGATAAGCTCACGATATTCATACTGAATTGCTGTTTAGTTAATGCATTGCTCTACTATCATACATCCATGCACACACAGAAACCAGTTTTCTCATGTACTGTTTTCAGTCTATCTGAGAAAAAATTCTAGTTGTTTCATTCAAAAAACAGTACAGGAGATGCACATGTGCTTGTAGGCACTTGTTGAGGGCAAACACAGATTATTCACTATTTCTGTTATCAAAGAAGCTTCGCATTGCAAATCCTCCATTTACAAATCACAGAACCTCAGCTTTACTTAATCTTGTCATGTTGTCACAATTGACTAGCCATGCGAACTGACCTAGAACTGTAAGCATAGGGAAGGTAAGCTGTCAAAGAGATAATGACAAAGATGCCAAAAGGTCTGCTAGTGTTTTCACTGGGTGAGAAAAAGAAATTAATCAAAGAAAGAACAGAGGGTAACCAAAGTGTTTACTGATTTTTATCAACCGATCCAACAGCTGAGCATTTTACCATCACTACCACGCGCAGTACAAGCAGCAGCAAACAGAATTCCATGTACGATCAGCAGTAATAAGAAATTTAAACTGCCAACATCAAGGACACTGAGATTTACAGAAGTTTAATAATGTGCATTAATACAACATTGCCTAGTTTTTGAAGAGCAAAAACCTCAGTACCTGTTATTTTTCACAGGGAAAAACAGCAAAGGCTTAACTACAAGCTAGCACAAAAGCAAAAAAAAATGCTCCTTCATCTTCATTTTTGATTTATTGATTAATGAAAGAGCACAACAAAATAGTAAAATAATCTGGTAGGACATGGTTATTTTCCCGGTCAACTTGCTTTGTGAAATGGAATGAAGCACACAAGTGTTACCAAAACAAAAACACCTCTCACAACTGAACTTATGTCTTTACACAGTAATTATAAAGGTAATGCAAACCTTTCATTCCAAAGCAGTTTACTGTTTGGAAATCTCTTCAAATGATCATAATCTGATCAGTATCTCCTACCAGAAACTAAAATATGTCAATGAGATGCATGCAAGCACATATAGCAAAAATTTGACCAGACGTACTTATGCACCATAACAGAGGCAAACCACCTTAAACTTCTCAGCACTTTTACTAATATCAATTTTCTTTTAAATAAATGTGACCATATTTGCTCTTGTTTCTCAAATTAGATTTGTGGAAGCATTCATGTCTACATTTTAATGCCTGCATTCACTAAAATTGCAAGGATTTGAGCAATTGGTCATTACAGATTGCCAATAATGTTTTCAAACTTTTGATACAACAAATATTTGTTCCTTTATGCTGCCTGCTTTTATGATGGATTTCTCCTGAAGATGAAAATTAAACCTTTCCTCGTTTCATCTGTTTTACACAAATACACATTCCTGCCACATGGGGATGACTCTGCCCAGATATGTAAATAAATACAGCTACAATTGGATAGATGTTATATTCACCTCAACCATACTTCATTTTGAATTCAAGTGCATATAAGCCCTTTCCTTTCTCTCTGTTATTTCAAAATCATGAAATGCACATACTCTTGGGGGAAAAATACTACTGGCTGCACAAACACACTGGATTTTTTTGTTTGGAGATGGAAGTTAGATGACAGTTAATAACTGGAGGAAGAAAGCAATAATGGTGTAAATATAGAATAATGATCCTGTCCCGTTTTAACATAAAAATCATAAGATGCAGATACATCCTAGAATAAACTTGGAAAAGGCACTCTCTCTCTCTCTCTCTATATATATATATTTTTTTTTTCTTTTTGAGCTAAAAATTTCAGCTTTACAAAACCTAAAAGAAAAAATATATTGATTACTGATTTGAAAAATTAATTTAAAATGTTAAAGATACAGAATTAACTATTTTCTCCAGCCAACGTGTAAATAAACCATGCCTTTATTCTGGGTCTCTATCTGACTTACAAGGATAGGGTAAGATCCCCTTTGCCTCCATCACGATTAATTCTCCTGTAATATAACCATTGTCAGAGTTCTGCTAGAGGAAATTCTTCAGAGATCCTTGTTAAAATTACATCAACAAGCTGAAAGGAGGTCTCAGATAGTTTCCCTACCTCTGATCTAGCTCAGGTCTGCTTGCATACTCTTTAATCATGCTTGCTAGAGACGATCTGTCCCAGAAGCATAGAAATTCTCTTCTGAAGAGTAATTATTTTTAGCCTCAAAATGCTCTGGATGATAGAGCAAAATATTTTTAAATTTCCCATGGAAGGAATCCTCTGTCACAGACTTGCAGATTCTTGCATATATTTTCTTTATATAATGTTAATTCAAAAATAGATATACATACATGAATAGAAATGTATATATTGGCACATTACCCTATCATGTTTGATTTCAAGATTACTTCATTTCTAAGTTAGAAAAAATAAATTTGAAATAAAAATAAAAATAAAGAAAGTCATGTGGCTTAGGGTTAAGTAATGCCTGGAAGGAATGATAAAGCATTAGGAAGAAAGGAGTGAATATTATCAGTAGAATCACCCAAGACTCCCATTTCCATTTGACAACAAACTTTACCTGTAATATGATTATTTTAAGTCTATGAACATGTATATTCTTCAGAAGGAAACAACACAAACACACATGTACTCACATTTCAAACATTTAGCATATAACCAGTATCTTATCTTACATCAATTTGGCAAACACTTATTACTCTAATTGAGTTTAGGAACGTTACTACCATATAATATTGTATCACAGACATTTTGTGTACATCTGAAAAATCGAATTACAGCTACTGGTCTGAAAGATTATATGTCTATGTATATACTTCACGTATTGATGCAGATTAGGAATATCAGATAATGAACTGAATGTCAGCTTACAGATTTGAAAGGCCAAATGCAATTTCGGTAACTTATTCCATAATGGAAAAGGGGTCAGAGTACGGTGTAGCTGTTTTTTTTGTTTGTTTGTTTAATATAGACAGAATTCCTTCAAATTCTATTTCAAATTCTAATTCAAATTCTATCACTAAAATTTAAAAATACAAAGAACAGCAAATAGAGGCTTTAATTAGACCCCTAAAGCTACCTAATGCTGATATGTATTAATATAGTGTCAAAACATCTAACAGAAACACCTTATTTACCCAATCATTGTAATAGCGGTAATTTACTGGTAAACTGAAAAGTTTTAATAAATATGCACAAAAATCCACTTTCTTCTTTGTAAGTTTCAGTGCATTTTCTGATGAACAAGTGTGCTGTATTTTTGGAATTTCAGTGAAATGACATACACAATAATTATGGTATAGTCTGGACACTTTTCAGCATGAACTGAGGGAAATTCATGCCTACAGGTGTATTGCTTAGAAGGTTTCATTCTGCAAAACACAGAAAGTTTTCAAAACAAGAAAACTATTAAAACTATATGTGTGTTTTAAGAACCCCGAGTTAAAAAATTGCTAAAATGAGTTTATCTGTACTCAGTCTGCAAGGACAGATTTATAAATTAGTTGTCTCCCTACTGCAGTTCACTATCATACAGAGCAGAGTAGGAAGCACAGGTGAAATAATGAATGTCAGAATCCTTATCAAGAATCATTCTGCTAATGATTTAGGATTCTGAAAAATCTATGTTAAATCAGTTGCTTATTTTCTTTATAAGAACTTTTCAGATTACCACCAAAAATGCTGTGGCTACCATGCAGTATATTACTATCTTAGAATACAGTCACTTAAGCTATAGACTTCTCCATAAGCGTGTACTTCTCTGTAGGTCGACATTACATAAGCAGAAAACTCTTCACCTTTCATTTATTTCCACTAATGCAAAACTCTCTACAAATAAATACTTCTTGATACCAACATTTTGTGCCATGCTATGTATCCTTTCCTCCTTCAATACACACATCTCTGTGACTTTTTCACATATCATTATTGACAATGTGGCCAACACCAAATATGTCGGCTTTTGATTTCTTATGTAGCAACATAACATCATCCTTACCTGTATTAAGACTAACATTGTTCAACCTCTATTGCTTAAAAGACAGAAAATCCCTCGATATGCTTGATATACTTATAAATCACCATTAACAAATATCCCTCAAAACATTGTTCATTCTTCTATAACCATGGCTTACAATAGTATACTAGCAAACCAGCTAAGACTTTACTTACTAGAGAACAATCCTTTGAAGACACAGACCCTCTCTCCCACTATCTTATCCATAGGATAGACTTTGTGAGTGCTTTAGGGTCTGCAGTGCCCTTGTGGGCAATATTTGCCCCCCAAAAATTGAAAAGAAAACACTTATATCTACAGCACTTACAATGTCCTACATAGATCTACACCTTTACTGTTTTCAGGAGTCTTATTTTTTTAATTATATATATATTTTTAAGTCATCATCACCTTGATTGCACTGTACAGTAAGCTTTTATGAGAAGGTTTAACATATCCTTACTTTTCTAGGCCAGAAATTATTTAAACACCAAAGTCAGCAAAAATAGCCTAGTGTATTTTATATGGCAGAATCTAGACTTAAGCTATAAATTAATCTATTCCGAAAATTTGAACCATGGACTTTCCTATGCTTTCTCTTACGATTAAATGCAGCATGTGAAAAAGGATATTGAGACCTGGATGGATGCATCAAGAAGTATCAATGATTGTTACCTGCAGAGGTGTTACAAGAAATTTCATCTGCTGCAACGAAGACGAATTGATTTCTGCAAGAGAAGATAAAATTCACAATACTGCTTGCTGACTGGGAAATGTACTAGCTGCCAATTGACTTGATGTTTACAGATGGGGTAGGGTAAGGGTGCTTAATTTCAATGAATGTAGCAAGAAAAAGTGTTGACATATTTCAGAACTAGGGAGTTTATACGGTTCATGAGGTAAACATGCTGGGATCTTTTAAATGAAATAATGGTGATATCTGGATATGGACTATGTACAAACTCTTGCATTGGAAGCTTATGTTTAGTGTTACAGATATGTCATGTCAATATATTTATGAAGCCTACTAAAAATTGAACTATATTTTGATATAGGTACTAAAAGGCACTAATGGAAAATATGCAAGAACTGTTTTTTGAAAAAAAAAATTGCAATTTACTCCAAACAACTTAAAGGAAGATACTGAAAGTAAATTTTGTTTTCCTTATATATGCCTAACATGATTGCAATCAGAAAAAAAATATCTGTAGCTTATATTTAAAAAAATGACATAGTATATTTTTATATACTGTCATCCAAATATATAAAGCTTGTAGAATCCTAGCAGAATAAACTAGAAATATGAGTGATTTAATATAAACCTTCTCTTGCAAAATTCTTTATCAAAACCAGGTAACATAAAAAGAAAAATGCTTAATACACTAATATTTAAAATGCTGAAATCCTGATTTGCCCTTTCTAAAGTCAAAGCAAATAGGACATGGGGTAGTGAAAGTTACGTTATGAATATCAAGTGATTCCTTTATATATATACATGTTTCCTTGGATGATGTTTGCATTGTGCAGGCCTAGTAAAGACACTGGGAATTATTATTTGGGTGCTATTTTGCCCCAAATTGCAGCTAGTTCCTCCAGCCTGCAATGCTGGGTATGGTGTAATGCTGAGTTTTGCACAGCTTTAATGCAAGAGTACCAAATAAGAACTAGAAGGAACTACATCCAGCTCTTACAGAAGACTAACTGGAAAAGTCAGTTCTGGAAGATAATGAAAACTCTGTCAAGCATTACCTACACTGAAGCTTCTACTGAAAACTCAGTTCAGGAGAGACGATATTTCAGGTGTAGCAAACTTAAGCCCCAAGAGCCTAAGATAACAAACTTATCTCTATTAGTTCACCTCCAGCATATTAAGGATATCTAACACGTGAAGCTTGCTACTTAAAAATTTACACTTTGAAAAACAAAGTAAAAAAAACAAAGTAAAAACAAAACAAAACTAAGGGATATGCAATCCAAACTACAAGGACAGGATTTAAGATCAGGAGTAGTAGCATAGTATTGCCTCTAACTTGTCTTAGACATAGCAGTACCTGCAGCCTAGCATGAATGAGTGTAGTGACAGTATTTTTCATTTAACTCTTTCATTTTCATTTGGATGTAGTAATCCAATTTTGTTGTTTTGCCATATATAGTAATTTAACAAGCTAATGAGATCTATCTTGCACATATGCTAAATAGTTAAATTTTACAAAATGAAGGGGAATAAATTTATCATAATACAAAACTACTTCATAATTCATAGATCTCATACTTTGTCACTGTATTTACTGATAGCACTTCTTTTATTATCATAGCCTGTGAAAATTACATACACAGAAACATAGATTTTTGCCTAACAGAAACAGTTTAGAATTACCAGCAACTGACTTACAGAAAACTCTTTTCATTCAAGTCTATAGAATTATAACATTGTCCTTCCAGCTACTTTTTTCATCTCTCTATATATGTATTTTGAACAATAGGTGCTACTAAAAGTGCTCTAAAACCTCACTTCCTGATAAAAACTGTCTACTAATTACTACTTAATTACTAGTAGAAATTGAATTCTTAAAAATTTAACCCAAAGCCATACCTATCAGAAAAAAAAGTATCTACCAGAAACATTCCTTGTCATACTGCTCCAATTTACAAAGGAATCCTAGCTAATTTTCATTTTATAAAAGTCATTTCACAACTCCATAAATTAAACTTGAAAGTAAGGACGAAGTTGCATGTTATTCCACACAAAAACTGTGTGAATGATAACATACTAACCTATGGACAGTAAGACTAGAGGCTGAAATTCATTTTTTTTTTAAATGACTATCTGTTAATTCTAACAATTCCATACACTTGCTAATAAGTTTGATAGCTTTAATATTTTCATAGCAGAAGATATACTATTTAGTTCAATTCTGTGCTATTATTTACAAAAACCTAGAGGGATAACTAAGAATGAGAGGTTCATATATCTCACTTGATGTCCAAAACAAGTATTATTCCTTAGCTCAAACAACCCATAATTTACAGGACTCCTGAGTTCAGCTGATCCAATGATGCATCACATTCTATTTTACATAAAAGTAGACCTGGAAAAGGGCAGCTCACATAACTCAGAGCTTTGAAGCTGCAGGATTGTGTCCTTCAAAGGCCAATTTTAAGCATTAACTGCAGTGAGCGTATAAGGCATAAAACCTCAGGAGAAAGGTATGTTGGAAATTCATGATGCATTTTAAGCTGTTTTAGTGTTGCTCAACATTTCTACATTTTTTATTGACTGAAAAATGTACCAGAAATTTAAGTGAAGTTCCATAAAAGAAGTTCTGCTCAATTAGTAAGACACAGCATTTCTTCTTTCAATTTAATTTGTGTATTAACAATGAAAGCATGGGGCAGAATTTTTACTGTTCTTTTATATATATATCAGGTATAAAAGAACACAATTAAAATCCGGAAGACTTCTCTTTCACTGTTTTTTTTTTTTTTTTTTTTTTTTTTTTTAAGGAGTTACTGTATTTGAGAGAAACAGAAGATAATTGAAAGAGCAATATTACAAATACACTGATTTGCACATACGTTTGTATATAGTCAACATGCCAGATATTCAAACTCTAGACTAATCACAATCTTTTTAAGCACTGGAGCATAAATCCCTTAGGGATTCTGAGCTCTCTGATGTAAAGCTAGACAGTGTGGGTCAGGAAAATGTACTGGGACTCGAAGTGATTGTGCTCCAATCGAGCAGCTATTTCCAAAAGGCTAATGCTTACTACCTTCACAAACTGAACAGGAATCATCTTGCTTAAGACAGAAGTGGAGCCCCTCCCAACAAAAAGAATACAGCAACTGCTGTAAACAGTACAGAGTTACAGAGGACAAGAAATTAAGATGAAAGCAAACAAAATACTGCTGAAGTTACAGTGAGAAGATTTAAATTGTATGTAATTACTGACCACCATGGGATTACACAGTCAGTACAGTCAGTATATAGATTTCATGGATCAGAACCTCAGCTAACATTGCTGCAGTCTAATGGAATGCACTGACTTCATTGTAGATAATCCAACCCTTAACTATGTACTCTAGCAATTATTTTTACCAGAAGCATTATATAAAGTAAATATCTACATTCCTCCATTGTATTATTAGAGACACCTATCTTTTACTTAATGCTTTAAGACTTCAATGTTCTTGACTGTCACATTGGCACTTATTCTATGACAGCTCACTGGTTGAAAAGTTTCTGTAATATTCAAATATGGACAAAGTTTCAAAATTTCCCTCTAAAACCATTTTGGGAAGTCCAAAAGTTCCCCAACTCCCTCATTATTATGTCCTAAATGTAAGGATCAAGTCTGTTAAATAATTAATTGGTATTAATATATTAAGAAGGTCGATTTTGATGTTATTGTGCTTTATATTTCCATTGCAGTAAGATCAAAGTACATTATCATACTCACACCATTTGTATCACAACACCAAGACAACTAAACAACTTTACAGCCATATTTATAGGTTATATTAAATGAAATATAAAGAAAACAATTAAAAAAAAAAAAAAGTGCCACAATTTGTTCAGCGTTACCAAGCTTCAACAGCACTGATAGCACCTTGGTTAACTTACTGTGCACTAGGAAACTACCCAAGTAATTCCTTGTTTGCTCTAAGTACTAGCAATGATTCCAAGACAAAGAGGAATATCAGACGTTCTACTTTCACTTAGGTATTCCGCTTACAACGAGAAAGATTATCATTCCTGACCATTTCATTAAATGCTTGTTTCTGAATTTTTGGGTAAGGCCTTGGAAGCATATAGATTAAAACCCTGCATCATTGTAGCTACCTTTGCCAATGCTATGTCTCAGAAAAAGGAAAAGCTCATCTTAGTTGCCCAAGCAAAGACAGCTCACCCATCTGTCTGGATTTAGTGGCCACTCCAGAACATTAAGTATCATGTCTGCCTGCATGGGTATCTCCTGTGCCCTACAGTGTCTGATGGTGCCAGAAGCCTCCTTTCTGGTGGCTTAATCAAGCCATTAATTTGATTGCCAGGTCACTGTTAATACTGCAAGGTGAATTAGGAAAACAACTGCGTACACTGTAAATAAAACTCTTCCATGGTAACGGCTGGCATACAAACTTTCCCTTTCTTTTCCCATTAACCCTTAAAGACTGTATAATGATTCTTCATTATACAATTCTAGAAAATTGGCTCTATACTTTGGAACTTACTATTATTGCCCCAAATAACTTTAATTTATTACCAAAAGACTACACAATGTCTGATACCAAACACCAGAATATCTATTTATATATTTCCATATGTATTTTAAATATTTCTGTTGTAGCTTCCATGGAAATAAATAGAAGATATTACTTTTGGGGCAAACTATGCATATGAGACATAATATAGTGTGAAATACACCTATTTTAATAAAACATTTCACTCTTTGCCTCTTCCACAGCGCTCTTAATTTCTTCTTAAGGTAGTCACAGAGAAAGTACTTAGGTTGACAATACTTATAGCATGTTCTAATCTGCCTCTTTGTGGTCTACTGAGTCAATGATCTGAAAACTAAAATCTGTATAATTAGACACTGACATGTCCAAAGGAACTGTTATGGTCTATCATGTCAGATGCACTAGCACTGACCCAACAGACTGTAACAGTTTTGGTCTGTTGGATTAGGAATCAATGTTTTAATAACTCCCTAACTCCATATTTATCCAGTCCGCTGAATACAACACTTAAAATTTTTCAAGTCACACTTTCTTTCAGTATCCTCTAAGAGTGAAGAAGTCAGTATGAAGTATCCAATAGAGAATTCCTACATGAAAAATGTTGACCAAACATCTTTTTTCTTCTTTTAAAATTGTGACACATGGAAATGCATCCAATGAATGCATTTATAATCTTACTTATTTACTAGAAAATTTTATTTTAAAGTAGGAAACTGGCAAGTTGAAACTATAAATAAACTGCTAAAAAAACTGATGTAGGCTAAACAGAAAGAAAGCAAGGGCATTCAACTGGACACGTAAGTATCAGTATAGCTGCTATGCTCATTTATTTGCAGAAAATAGTAAGCATACAGCAGCTTCTACTGGTCAAGGGGGAAATCTAACAAAACTACTCAGCATGTTTAAAAACTGGAGCACTTTAGGAAGCCATGATCTGGAAAATCAAGGCTCCAATGTACCTCTAGCTTCTTCCCTATTTTTTTTCTTCATGATGCCCAGCATGGATGCCAAATCATATTTTACAGCACTATTCAAGTCCTTTTTTGTCTGTGGGGATTCTTAACATATCCCTCAATGTTACAGTGATGCCAATGGGATTTACAGGTGAAAGGATTAGAAGGAGGGTATGAAAAATACAAGTTCTAACATGATAAATGTTTAGTAGTAGGTTCTGGCCAAGTGGCTTTCTTCACTGCGCTATTACCCCAGTTTTGAACCACTGGTGTTTTTTTAAGAGTTACAAAGATATTACATGAACACTGGCACCCCACACAAGTGAACCATGCCTTCAAAGTATAAGAAAACATGCTAATTTTACCAAATACTAAAAATATGTTAGAAAAATCTAAGTATGTAAAACATCTATAATATTTTAGAGTGGAATATGTTTCAACCATTAGGATGTACTACATTCAATACATTTTTATTTGAGGAAATTCCTATCAATTCCTTTTCAATTTTTTGATGCTTTTTTCTTTTCTTATATATTTTCTTTACATGTAATTATCCAATTTTCCTTCCAAGCTCCTTCACTAGAATCTGCTGTTTACGGCAATAACATGAGTTATAAACTGCAGTGATTCCCAAAACTGCGATCTCAGTAATGAATATGACTATGAAATATTAACATGGTGCCATCAATACTCAATTTACCACAGATCAGATATAGGGAAGAAGATGATATACAAGCCTAAAAGATGTCTGAATTGAACTACACCTCAGTAAGATCAAAGTAAACAATTTGTTTCCTTGCAAAATAAGGAAACAGACAAGCTTATTTACTACACAGGATCATCAGAAAAAGTTAGACCGATCAAACACTGCCACACCCAGCCAAAGCATTTGAAGTGTTTTACGTGTATCTGTTGTATTATACCTCTTTAAACAGCTACAGATAACCTTTGTATCTGTCAGGATGTTATCTGAACCTTCTGAATTTCAGCATTTGAGTAGCTCACAGTAATTCTTGCACAGTTACAATCTCCAGCCCCAAACTTCTCCACATTTCTCAACATTCATCTTATATTGCAAAATTCAAAATGGTTTCAAGGT
Organism: Coturnix japonica; assembly: GCF_054131305.1. Taxonomy (NCBI): domain Eukaryota; kingdom Metazoa; phylum Chordata; class Aves; order Galliformes; family Phasianidae; genus Coturnix; species Coturnix japonica. Next base: position 17,821,685 of record NC_140675.1, read on the forward strand.
TAAACTCTATGAAGATGCTGACAAAACTTCAATTTTTAGTGTATATCACTAGTAAAGTCCTCAAGAGGATAAAATAAGCTGTATAAATCTATTGCATTTTTCACTGATTATTTGTATAGATAATCTTGAAATCTAAAAATATCCAAAAGAGAACATTTATGCCTCTGCCTACAGAAACTCATATTTATATTTTGCGTATTTTATACTTATTTTTGATCCTTTAAAGAGTATGTTTCCAGTTGAATAAAATCTATACTTATTATCCTACTTTAGAATAATGTGAATAGAAATACCAACCATTAATCTCAACTACTTGCACAAAGAGAACTGGAAAATACACTGAATTCTATTACTGTTGGCAAGGGGATGTTGACAAAAATAAATACTCCGCAAAGGTATTTAAAGAACTTTCCAAAAACTTTTGGAAAATCAGGACTTTAACAGGAGTAAGAAAGACTTCAAATTTGGAAAATACAGAACTTTAATATGATAAAACCTCCTGTCTCAGATTCTGTATGAAATCCTATGTATGACTCCAGAACATGTAACATAAAACTGATAAAGAAAAAATTATCCATTTTTATGCTACAAGATGTGTGCAAAATATTTTGAAATAAATTCTATTTTGTTTTTCTTAAAAAAAAAAAATAGAAAAAAAAAGTCAGCTTCCATTGATAAGAGAACAAAGGATATAAGTCATTAAACAACAAAATAGTGGGAATCTTCTCACTGCTACATTGATATTTAAATTGGATACTAAATTAAGGGGAAAAAGGAATTAATGTCTACGTCTACCAATTTATGTATGTATGTGTGTGTGTGTGTGCACATGTCTGTGTGTATGTGTTTGTGGGTGAGTGATGGATGGGGAATGTGTGTATATATATGAATGCATAACCATACATATATAAACACACAATTATTGAGTATTAAGAGGGTTAGCAAGCAGTACAAGTGAAAAGATTCTGCCTTACAGGCAGGGATAGTTCATTATTATTGGGGTTTTGCTTTATAATACTATTACATATGCTATCATAAATATTGCTGACAAACTTAATAAGCAAGAAAGGAACATTTTTCTTACTCTGATCAAAGATGCAATAATCAAATAAAAAAACACAAAACCAATAGCCAATCAATGAGAATAAATCTGCCCATAGGCTTAGTTCAAGCAAGCCATTCACTGAGCTATGTGATGAATCTGTCAAATCCAATACAGCATTACAGACATACTAGCAACATCAAGTGAACATGCAATGACAAAATGACAATATACCCCACTGCCATGCTTTGACTTGTTCTACCTCATAAATACAAAAGCTGATGACTTTGCTAGTTCCTCTTACTTCAGACACTAAGAGAAATCTAACAACTACATTTTTATTTATAGTTTTGAAAATCTTATATGAAAGCCGAATAGAAGTTGCACTAGCATTTTGTTGACATCCGATTTATTGTATTAGTACATCATTATAATTACTTTTACAAGCATTTTCACTTTAAAGTGTTGGGAAGCAAAGCTCTTAAATGCTGAAGTACATCTGCAGACCAAGAGGTCCTCTTTTATCAGTTAGAAAAATTTTCAGAAACTTTTTAAGAATTAGAAAGTTAATAATTATTTTTTGATCCACTTAACGAAAGATCTTCATCTCCTTAAATGCATTTTCGTATCAGGAGAGATCAATGCGGAAAAATCCAATGTAAAATTTTTAAAGCTGCATTTTGTGATTATATAGCTTCACCAATAAAACAAACTGAACTTTTTTGGTTATTTGGTTATTATTTTCTTTTACAGTTCTAAGAAGTAACTGAAGAAATATGGATGTCCTACATTAATGGTGAATTTGTTTTTAGAATACATATACTTTGGTACTTTCCTTACTATGGTTATGGTTTGGCTTCGATTTATTTCATGAGATTTCCTTAGCCAGCAGACTCACCCTTATTAATCTGTTCTTTCCCTATTTCCAGCAATATTTCCAACCGTGACAAACAAGGATACCATTGCATTTCTTAAAAACTGAGCTCTGTTCCAGTGTTCACTGTATGCTGATCCACTGTAGTCAGTGTCTCCATTTTTGAATCCCAAATCTTTCTGTTAACCTTTAGTTTTAATTTATCAAAACATTATTTCAATGTAAACAGTAAGTGTACTTCACTTGAAGTTAAATAAGTAGGGGCTTAAAGTAACAACAAAAATGATCAGTGTATAATCAGATATGGAGTCTTCAGTATTGCCAGATGACAGTGAGTTACTACTACACTGAGAAGGAAATAAACAAGCAGTAGAACTGAACTGTATTTCTTTATTTTAGCAATTGTGGTAATAATGACTGAATTCATTAGAAATGAATAAAAAGTTAGTAAAATTAACCAGACACTTTGGGAATAATCAGGGGTATCCATGTTTGCATATAGTTTCACATATGCAGATTGTTATGTTTTGTTCTCTTTAGTTGTTTTAGGATTCTTCCATTAAGAAGTTCAACTACAGTATTTGTAATTAACACAAGCAACCAAACTCATTTGGGGAAAGCAGGTCAAAGATGATGTCTAACCACATTTAAAAGGACAAGTTAAATTAAAAAAAAATGTATCTATAATTCATTTAGGATATTTAATATTATGCAGCAGTCAGGTTATTACACTTCTATTTATACACAAAATGTATCTGAAAATTAAGTATTTTTGAATGAAAATGGTTGTAACAACTGCTTTACTACTGAGACCATCTCAAGCTTTCTTTGCAACATTTAAGGACACTGTCTTTTTCTTAAACAATTTTATTTACAGCAGAACTGTTAGTGAGGTTGACTTTCTACCCATAGCAGAACATGCAACCATCTGATCTTTTACCTTAGCATTTGATTTATGAGAAAGTACCTGATTTGTAATTAAAGCATTTTAAAGTAATTTTCATATGGCTCAGTTTCACTATGTAACATATAGATTTTTCAGAAATTCGTTTATCTGTAGGAATAATCAACCTATAAAATGATCGGGGGAAATTTGAATGATATCTAGCAAAAGATGTCTATCCATGGGAGGCTATTTTTAATATTGTCCTTTCAACTTAGTAAATTTTTAGGATTAGGAATTGCTTTGCATTATAAGCTCAGAGAAACATTCTAGAGCTGCAATATGCTAACACACCTTTGTGGAAATGAAATGAAACTACTGAATAGCACTTCACCTTGCAGGTTACCCTAAGTAGAAACAGTACTTTGCAAACATAGTGCAAACAGCAGTATCTAATCAATGTTACTGGTTCAAAAATAATAGAAAGTAACTTGCTTACCTGTCTGACACAGCATGCCTCAGCCACACATGCAAATTATTTTATTCACATAACTTTAAAAAATACGTCTTCATTATCCAGAATAAGCATTTTTAAGGCAAATATGCATGCATAGCATTGTAACATTCATATTATGGTACTTTATTTTAAAAATACAGAATCCATGAACAGCACTTCAATCTAAGAAACAGTTCACTGAAATTTCTTAATCACTTGATTTCTTTAGGAAACAGAAACACTTAAAAGCAATGTTTAATTTAGCATCAAAAGTAATTTTTAAATTCAAGACTTAAGAAATTATCTGCTTGATTACAAGGGAAAATTTTTATATACCAGGAACTGAAAATGGTGACCTTACATTTCACTGTTGCTATGAAGCAAAATACATGCATGTATCTGTCTTTCGCTACATGCATGTTCCCTTTATATTGTACACTCTTCAAAGGCATGGAAACAGTTGAAAAGATTCTGTTTAGGGTACAATTTCTGAAGAACAAGTAGGGCGTTCCTTCTTTTCATTATTAAGTAATGTCCAGACACACTGCAAAGACTGATGCACGTTTAATTTTGTGCAGTCTGACAAAATTCAGTTCGTACTGGAAACTTACAATTTAGACATCAAGATGAAATGGGCGTTCATTCTCATCTTGCAAGAAGATGAGTTAATTTATATAACATCACTTTTATTTTATGGATATTACACCGTTGTATGTTTTTCTTATGCATGCTTAATTGATCTGTTAGTTCTGGTATTCCTTTCATCAATGTGGTTTACATTTTGAAGACAAAAGTATACTTCAGAAAAAGTGTAACTATTGTTTTTCCCACTATTTCAAAAAATCACATGCTTGGAAAGAAAGCAAATGGAAAAGAAGGTAATATATATATATTTTTGCCTGGGACAGTTCAAGCTTAGATGCAGTTCATTCCCAATTTCTACTGACTGAAATAAAGTCAATAAGAATCGAGGGCACTCAATAGGTTCAGCTTCTAAATCAACTGAAATAGTGCTCCTAAGACAAATTACGATCTTTCGTAGCAGATCATCATGAAGCTGTATGTATATTTATCCAAACTGCACAAGGGTCACAGACATTAACTGGATGATGTCCAGCTTGGGAACGTGCACATCTCATGCCTGATTCTCAATTAAGGCCTAAAAACTCTCAATTTATCGCTATTCATGGATTATAATAAAACAGCCCGTTTTGGATATCACAATTATCTGCAGTGCAACAAGACAGTTATGAGACTTCAACAAGGCAAATTTATAGAATTATCTTCAGCTTCCACTGGTCAGATATTTATTAGCAATAAATGAGATCTTACCTGTCACTGTAGGCAGCTGCAGTGGCAGTGGCAGGCTGGGCATACCGGTAGGCAGCATAACCACCCTGAAACACAAACTTACATTCTAACTGGATTGCTACAGTAGCTTAATTAATATATTGCAAATTCTAGCAACAACAGATTGGAATATAACAGTCATGCTGTAAGTTCAGTTTTAAAGGGTTAAATACATTTGGCCTATTTGAGTGAATTGTTAAACAAAATTTATCACCACAAACTTGTTAAGATTTGTTCCAGAGATGCGGAGAAAGCAATTAACTGTATTCATCAGCATAGTTTTTTAAAACACAATATTGTATTCTTCCGCAAGTTTTCAAGTAGCAATTTTTCTTATGAATGCAGCATATGCACATTAATAAGGCTGTGTTGAACCTAAGAGAAAAAACTATACCAGTAACCCTTTTTTTCCCCATATAAAATATGATTTATCATACCTGGTTGATTAAATCTATGAATTAGTGCACTGAATTAACACTCAATGTTATACAGGTTTCCAATTTATACTTTTAATTATAATGAAGAAGGAAAATTCTCTTCTTCCCTGAATTAACATTCAGTTGTATGTAACAGTAATTGCAGCTGTTCAATTAAGCAAACAGGACAAACAAACACACATTTGAAAGGAATTGTGCGCAGTGATGCATTGATTATCAAACTGTGAAAACAGCAGAGCTTCCTGTTCAATGGACCACAGTGTTATATCAACCATTTCAAAATGATCTCAGCATGCCAATTAACAAACAGAGGCCAGTCTCCACAGATAACACAAACATGATTTACGTTCCAATTAGAATTTACGACCCCCTAATCCTCTGGGACATGGGACTCTGCATTTCCTCTCCCACCTTTCCCCCCACCTTAACAAAGAGTTGAGAAAGAAAGCATCAGGTCACTCAGCTTTGAAGAAATTTTCTTTCTTTCCTAAAGTGTTCATTTCAATGGAAGGATTTTATTTTTGAAGACTGCATTCAAACAAGGTAATGTGTTGATCTGTAAAGAACATAAGACTAGTAGAACAGGCTTACTGTTCTACTTACTGTTCAACCCTTATTATATCATTAGTAGATTTACACTGGAAATATTTATATGAGTTTTCTATTTTAATTTTGCAAGTGAAACTCATTAGAATTTTCAACAAAACAGAGGAACATTCTTCCTGACTTTTTCAAGTGCTCACATAAGGAATAGCACATTTACCTCTGGACTACTGGTCAGCTCCCTGTCAGATGCAATTGTATCACTCAACCACTAGAAGAAGGCAGGTGCTTTCATAATACTCTATATGCTTTCCCTTTTGTAGCAGATTCCTTCAGTGTGCAAGCACAGAAGCACTGAGAAATACTTTCTCATTTTAGATCATTTGATTTTTATAAACCAATAAAAGGCTATTACTGTCAAAAATGTATAACAGGCACATATTGCTTGCAGGTATGTGCATGCAGGCAATCAGATGTCAAGCAGTGTCACTGAGTGCAAACTAAACCAGCAAACACTGAGATGAGCACTTGGCCTGGGCTGTGCTACAAGGAGAAACGTGAGAGATTACACAAATTCACCTCTTCTCTCCTCCTTTTCAGGGCTTTGCCACAGCTTTTTGCTTGTTTGTTCAGAGTGAGGGCTTATACGATGGAGTTCAAATGGGAACAAAACTTGAAGAAGATAAGCTTCTTTTTAATGTCCTCTGAAAATGTGTGGTAGGCTACAAGTGTGATAAGATTCTGTCAGACACACTCATGACTCCTTTGCTTGTCCAAGTAAATGCATTCCTAAAAATCTCCATTTATATGCAAGAGGTCACTTCATTTCAATCCAACTGCACACATATTGATTTCCTACCCTGGTACAGTATTGAAAATAGGTCACCATCAGAAGTATCAATGTTTCAGTGTTCTTAAGCAGACTAAAATGAGGCAGGCTGTTCACACATCAGCTGGTCTTAAGCTTACAGACGGCAGGCTCTGTAAGAATTTTATTTCTTTCCTTTGGGTACCACTCAAAATTGGTCAGTTTGTATAGACTGATCCTTTCTTGCTCAAAACCTGCTTTCCCTTAATAAGTGTTGCACTCCTTTGGTGCCTGCATTTTGATTTGCTTTCAAGAAATGTTGCTGAACAATGAAGGTCAACTCTGAATTTTATTAAGCTGCCATGGATTGAACAATCACAAATTTGTGAATGTTATGGAAAAAAAAAATGAGTCTCAACCAATAAAAAGACATCTAAGTTATAAAATTTGATATTTTTTTCGAGATATAAATTGCAGGATAGATTTGAATATCAATGAGATCATAATTCTCTACAAGCCTATGTCACAATTTCATATTTGTAACGAAAGCTATTTTCATTAATGATCTGCCATTAAGGGGGTGTACTGTTCCATTGGCAAGTCTGCCGATGACAAACACCGGGAGGAATGTCTGATAGGCCAGAGAGACGTGCTGCTTCCCAGAGGGATCTGAGCAAGTTAGAATAAATGGCAGGAACCTCATGAAGGTCAACAAGGGATGTGCAGAGTTCCACCTAGAGAAAAATGACCCCACGCACTAGGACATGGCTGGGGGCAACCAGCTAGAAAGCTGCCTTGTAGGAAAGGACCTGGGGGCCCAGACAGACATCAAATTCACACATCCTTGCTTCTTAAAATTAATGATAACCTGGGTTGGATTAAAAGAAGCACTGCTAGCAGATCAAGGGGGATAATCCCTCCTACAACTGGTGATGCCTAGCCTGTAGTCCTCTTCAGTATAAGATTGACATGTAAATACTGGACAGAGTCCAAATAAGGGGCATGAGATGATAAAGGGGTTGAAGAATCTCTTCAATGAGAGAAAAGCTTAGAGACCTGGGGCTGTTCAGCCTGGAGAAGGGAAGGCACAGGGGAATCTTACCAACATGCATAAATACCTGATGGAGAGTGCACAGAGGGCAGAACCATACTCCTCATACCAACAAAAGAAACAACGAGCACAAAATTTAACAGAGGGGGTTAAATCTGAACATCAGGAAGCACTTTGTCAGTGAGGGTGACTGAGCAGCCGAAAAACACTGACCTCCAGACGTCTCTTCCAAACTCAAACTTTTATCCTCTGATACAATTAAATGTAAAACATGAGGGAATAATTTCACAGCTTTTGTATTCTGAAGCTCTGGTTTAGTGCTATTTCTTAAGGTTTTACTTCAATTATATCAGATCATAGAAGTATAGAAGCATAAAGTCAGAGAATAGGTTGAATTGGAAGGGACTTTGAAGGCCATCCAGTTCCAACCCCTGCTGTATGCTGGTTTCCAGCTACCAGATGAGGCTGCCAAGGACTCCATCCACACTGGCCTTGAACACCTCCAGGAATGAGGTATCCATAACTTCTCTGGGCAGCTGGTGCCAGCTTCTCATCACTCTCTAAGATTTCCTCCTAATATCTAATATAATTCTGCTCTCTTTCATTTTAAAACTATTCCCCCTTGTCACATCCTACATTTTAGAACTATTTTGGTTTTACTTTCCCTCAGCAAGTAAAGAAAGTATCTGACTTATGAATTCTTATTTAGAATTTATATCCAGCTAAGACTATTAAAAATATCTACTGCCTTATCTGCACACATGTATTTTCTACTTCCAAGGGAAGGATATCACAATGCTAACACAGTTTAAGTTGCCTGAAAAAATTAAGTACATACTGAAGTCAAAATACTTGCAGTCCAAATATATACATGTATGTCACTGGCATAATATAAAGAATGGAACACTTGCAATAAATATTGTACTACTTAGGCTGTGAATGTAATACAGTCTGGAAATCAAAGACAGCTTGTAGATTATTCCTATCATTTCTACACACAGAATCCATATTCTCACTAAATAACTTGATGATTAGTATGACTTCACAACAGTCTATATTCAGTCTACTGAGTATTTTCCATCAGTCAGCATGTCATACCTGTAGTAACTTATTGCCATACACAGGCTCTTGCAATAATGCTCTATAAAGAAACAGAAATGCAATGATTTTAATGAGTAAAGGAAAGATGGACGTAGGGATGGAAAGAAAGATGCAAGCATGGAATTTGGACAAGTTCCCCAAAACTACTTATTAATTTCCTTTCATTGTTCCATATATCTCCATGGCTCAAGTAAATACAAAGAGTAGTGGGATAAGTGCGAAATCAGTAGTCAGTTGTTACAGAGAAAACCTAATCAGTTTTAGCTGTGTTTGCAGAAATTTTGGATAAGATAAAATGAAAATGAATGGAAAATCAAATACATTTAAACTTTTAAATTAAATGTGTATGCGTACTGAGTGTAATTTCCACAAAAATAAGTTTCACATTCATAAGTTACTATACCATGTATGTCTGCACTTTATCCTGAAATAATGAAAATTTTATCTTGATCTCAGATGCACTGGCAATGTTATTTGTAAACACATCTAAATTATATCACTCAAAGTGATGCCTATTTTCCATTATTTTTTCTTTTAATAACAGTTTATATTTTATATGAACGTTGAGAATATTTTCCCTATTGTTTACTTCCTATACCTCCTTTCACTCCGAGTTTTTGAGAAGTTTTTGCGTGTATTTTTCTATTCTTAGGCATTAATGGTAATCCCAGAGGTATCTGTTGCCTCATATAAATGATTGGTAATATATATAAATTAACAGCACATGGAAGTATTTCTAATCCAGTACCATCATAAGGAATGAGCCAGCATTTTTTTTTTTCAAAATACTGTTTAAATCAAAAATAAAGATTCAGAAGATGAAGACACTTCATCATTACATCTTAGAACTTTTGGAAATCTTACCATGGAGTATCCCTCTGGATAGAGCATTAGAAGGAGCCACACACTACACCTTCTGACTTCTTTGCCCATTAAAAAGACATTTCTCCAGTCATTCTATTTCTGTGTCATATCTCTTCATTTAAAAACCGCAAAAAAAACCTTCAGTACTAAAAAGATAAGATTTTGGTGCTAACTACGTATCCCTGCTTTTCACATAAGAATAGTGCCTTCCAGGATATCAGAGCATGCCCATCCAGCAGGAAGGGAATATTGCTTAGATAATTGATACAGTTTAATGAAAGTGTCTGCTTTTCGCTTGGAAAGTAGATAGATGCTCCATCCTCAATACCATCCTCTGCATTTCAACTCAAGGAGATGGCGTTAGCTGTTGATAATATCTTTCCATTCCCTTGCTCACAAAGTATGCCTTATTCTCAACCATTAATTCAGAAAAAAAAATCCTTATCTACCTATGTACATATGAATTATCTCGGACCCTTTACTAGCTCTAGTATCATAGGTCCAGAGTCCTTAGAAAAAGTAAAAAAGATCATACAGCGAGCAATGAGACTGAGTAATATACACATTACTGCTTCTGAAACTGGTGATGAGATTTTAAAGTTTGCACTATTTCTGAGCCTTTTCACATTTCAGTTGTTTACCAAAGACTGACATGTTCTGAAAACATTCTTCATGCCCACAGTACGAAAAAAGAATTGCAACAAAGCAAAGCAATAGTGGAGCACTACCATTTAAACTGCCTGTTTCTTCATCTGTTACTATTTTTGTTTCATTTTGTGGAGTGTATTTTCTTATTTTTGCAGGTGTCAATCTTCATCTAGGAACTTCTGTATTTGCTGGCAGGCAACCCTAATGCTTTTTTAATGACTTTTTCTCTTAGTGAATCAATACTTAATTTTAAAAGGTCTTCCTTTCTTCCTAATCATCTCCTATATTTTTCCTACTTAAAGGCACATTTAGAAAGGAATTCAATAGCTCAGCTATTTCAGAGACATTATTACATTTCATATCGTACCGTACGAAATATAGAATATATTGTATTACATATAGTCATGGGCCTGGATTTTTCATTTTAAGACTGTATTTTCCACCCATTTTTATATTGCTCCTCTCTTCTATGCCTCTGGTTAGTATTAAACAACTCTGGTTATTTTCTGTTCTTGTTTCACCCTGTAGTTTTGACACAGTCAGTATAATTCCCAGCTTCCCTTGCCACCAAAGGCTACCTTGGCATAGTCCATAACACTGTTGCTAATCAGTGTAATCATATCAGAATGAAATCTACTTTGATATATTTGTTGGTTAATATCATTGGTATAGTTTTTAGTAGCATTCCTTTGATTTTGTTTTCTGTATCATTTTAATGGTTCTTTTCTCCCCAATTTACTATTACAACCTATATACTTACAATTTTATTTATTTCTCTTTTTTTTTTTTTCCCCACTAAGCACTTGTTCTTTCCCAAAGCTTCATCTCAGTGATTAAAATGAAAAGCTGAGCAGAACTGTATCATAGTCAATTGGGATTTAATAAATACCTTTGTCTGCCACAAACTGATACACTGAGAACTAATAAACTTCATAATAAATTTTCTTTCAACTTATACCAGCTCTCCCCTCCTTTTACCATCAAAATTTTTTGTATGGAAGAAAGAAAAATGTGAAGAAAAATAAATTATAAACTAAGAAGCTGTACACATTATAAAAACAATAGATTTCCACAAGAATGTTTTAATTATATGAACTTTGAGAAGACATAGGGCTCCTTAAAATGAAATGATTTTGTTGCACTAAAAGAGAGACCTTGCTTTGCAGCAATGGTGGTTTCCAAAACCATGAACTGATACATAAACAGTTACACAAATTCCAAACTACACTATAAACATTAAGCAATACTAAGGTAGATTTCTTGATGCCTCTTAGATATTCAGGTTGGGAAACTGGGCAAAAACTGATGTTACAATTTGCAGAAATATGAAAATCGGAAGTCACACTTGAAGAAATTTAACACTGTATATTCCCTACAGCTCAAAAATTCAACAGTAATGTGTTTAAGTGAGACTTAAGAAGTCTTACTACACTTGAGTAAGCTTTTAACAAATAAGTGATTCTCATATGCCACTAACAATATGTTACAGATAGCATAACTCAGTACACAGAGAGTTTTAAACTATGTTAATCTATTTAAAAAATATTTTTCAACTATGCAAATGAATCTTCAGCTGGGTATCAGCCTTTTATCACATGAAAAAAACCAAAATCTACTTCCTCCGTAAATTCAAATTGTTTTCCTTTCATATAAAACTTATTCAAAAATACTCTGTTCCTTTGGAAATAGCTCTAAAAGATGGCTGGTAATAAATACAAAGAATGTTTCCCAGCACTACCTAGTGAATTTTTAATGTTCATACCAATTTCACCTCACCCATTTCTTTGTAACTGAAGAGACAGTAAAACATAAGCACAATTAGGATTTAGCAAGTTATCTGTTGAAATAAAGATACCTGGACCAGTCTGCTATTGCAAAACTAGTAACAGGTGTAAAAGATACTTCATTACAGGTAACATATTTCATATCCATGCATTTTTAAAAAACTGTAAACACAGTGAGCAAAAATTATTTTAGAAGCCTGAAATTCAACCTCAGTCTTAAACTTCTTGTATACTCAGGTGTAAATAGCCTCTCTGTTTATATTCAAGGTAAAAACTTCAACATGAGTAAGAAAAGAAGTTTAAAACTATCTTTTAAAATGAAACTGGTGACCACTGAGCTATATACATTTTAATGAGAAGCTGGTAATAACTATGCAGGGCTACCAGCACTTATTAACAACGATAACAATAAACACTTCATACAACTTGAGCAATCTATACCTATTTCATTTAAATTATGTGGATTTTAAAAGAGCAGTCTACAGAAGTCTATTCAAATGACAGACATTACAGAGACATGTCTTAAACTTGCAGCATAATTAAGCTCTACCACAGCACTTATATATCCCAAATGAGAAAATTTATTTGATTGTATACCTCTCCATACTGCATTTTCATACTTCAAATATCACTAATGCTCAACTAGCCTTGTTTAGGAAAAGAAAAAATAACCACCACCAAATAAACAAACAAAAAACCCCACCAAAAAAACAAAAAAAAAACAAAAAAACCCACAACAACAAAAAAAAAAAACAACCCAGCTTTTGGGGGCTGGCAGAAGAATGTTTCTGCTTTGCTTTATAACTTTTCTTACTTTAATTTTGAAGGGAGACACTCCTCCACACACAACCATACATGCATGCACACATTTTTTCACATCTTTTTGCATTTATTCAACATTTGATTGAAGAGTTAATTCAGCTCCACTGAACAATGATTGATGTAATGAACAGAAAGGTCTTCCAATGTGAGAGATATTCTTCTCAATTCTTTCTGACAAGCAAGGGATGGTAAATAGACAAAACAGAGTCAAGCTAGGCAGCAAACTTGTAAAAAGAATGACTCTGGTAATGTACAAGGACAGCATGCACATCAATGAATACTTACATAAATGTCTGCACCATAAAATCCATCCTGGTATACAACACTGCAAGGATGCACACACAAAGAAAAACATCCATATTAGTGCATTTCCACATGCAAATGCCACCAACCCCTGCACAGCTGAGGTTAGTCTTGTCACAAGAACAAAGGGAGGGGGGAAGGAAGGCACTCTTCACATTGGTTAAGGAGGTTGGTAGCAATTATCAGAAGTGGAACTGTACTGAATTTTTTAAAATAAAAGTATGCCAAATGCTTAGTCAAAAAGAGGTGAAACGTGAAGCATGGCAGAATTGGAAAACACTTATGGCAAGCTGTTTTTTCCTTTTTTAAAGGAAAAAAAAAAAAAAGAAAAATTGACAACATCTTTTTTTCCTTTAAAAATTTTCAATGGTCCAATCCTGTGGCCTGTTTTAATTCATTTAGAAAATGTTCTTTCCTGAAATATTACTTTCTTGTCCTGTAATTGTCAGCCCTCTAAAACAAAGTGGCCTTCATCACTACTTAGATGGAAAACAAAGCTAAAAGTAGGTTATAAGGTGCGGGAAATGTGTGAAATAATTATATTGATGGAATTCTACACCCACTGCTTCAAATAAACAACGCACACAAACATGAGAGTATTTATAGGTACTGCTTTGTTACACATGCATGATAATGACAACAGGTCTGGTTAGAACAGAATAATGCTATTCTTATGAGAAAACTGTTAACCTTTTTCACTGCCATTTTACCACTTTGGGAAACATGCCAATAGTTGTGAGCTTCCATGATGGTAGTTGGATACATTACTAATTCTTGTCTTAAAAAATGCGGAATTCTGTTGCACTTAAAGATTGCTTCATTTCAGCTTAGACAAATTCTTATTGTAATTAGCACACATTTTAGATTCTAAACCCTCTGGGAGAAATGATAGAATATGAAAAAGATGGTTTAAATCATTACACAAAATAAAACTGGAAATATGCAACATCTAGATTGTTAGATCTAATCGATCTAACAATTACACACATTATAGAAGTCCAGCAATTTAGCTTTTATTTTGCAGTTCTAAAACTTAAAACTGGTATTTCCAATACAGAATCAGTAGAAGCTGTCTCCATGACTAAATTTGAGAGCATTCAACAGGTTATTTGCAACAAAATTCTCAGTTTGAAATATTAGCATCTGGAATAATAATTATCAAGTTGCAAGCCTAAGCTGTTCTGCAATTCCTAAAAGTATTTTCACGTCTGAAATATAATTGATCTGTTGAGTTCAGTGACCAAAAGCCACTGGCATAAACTGGTGTCTAAGACAGATACACTTGAGAAAATAAAAAATATGCACACATACTGAATTATACTTTATCAATGACAAGTTTACTGTGGCATAACATATGAAAACCTGGCTCTGAAAACTCTGCTTATATCAGAGTTGCTGGCATTCACTTTGGTTAAGGCCAGATATTTACTTATGTGTTTTTCCATTTATTTGGTCTGCAGATTAGAATATGTCAAATCTGGCCTACATCATTTGTTATCAGAAAAAATATTATTTATCTTATAGCGTAGCTACATTTTGGTTTTTATATTCAAATTTTTCTTTAAATATTACATTCTTGTGTAACACCTATTTGCATGTAAGAAAGAAAACATTCCACATGACTTCAAGATAGAACTACACAATCAGGAATAACACACACAAATCATATACAAACAGTGCAAAGGTTATTGCAGGCAGAGGTCATTACTGGGAATTTCATATAGCAAGTCTGTTTTTCAAATGATGTGCATTTGAAAAAAAAAGCATATTCATTCCATGGACAAGGACTCAATTTTCTAAATTATCTCTGGACAAGATTACACGTTCCTTTATATAAAAGGCCAAACACAGACTCCACATCAAAAAGATGCTATAGAGATCAGTGCTGTTTTACAGTGTGTGAAATTATTTAGGGCTTCAAATAACAAATCTAAAATGATATATTTCTGTGTTCAATAGACAATTCAAAACAAGATGTTAATTACAATAACACAGCATGAGTTAAACAAAATTAAGATAAAGCTCTTTTTTTTTAAAAAAATAATGTGATTAAAAACAAACAAACCAAAAAAAAAACCAAAAAAAAAAACCAACCAAAAAAACAATCAAACCATAGTGGTTATACAGCTCAGAACATTTTGCAAGAGGTTACTGAAAAAACTGCTCCAAAAATGTATCATCTAAGAAGGGCATCCACGATTACTCTCATGCAGTGTTCCAGAGAGAAATCATTCTCTCTTATTGAAGTTCTGATGTTTCCCAAGATGGCCACTGAAACACTGATAATAAATCAGTGCACAACAGGAAGACAGAAGTACTACTTTAGTTCTAACATAACAAAACAAAACAAAACAAACAAACAAACAAAAAAGAAAACAAAACAACAACAAAATTGAAACAAACTATTTTCCTACTTAATAGGTCTGCAGATCAACCTCTAGAATAAACAGTGGCAGTCCAAAATAACTGCTTCAGAATGTCAGAAATAATTATCTCCATTATCATTAACTTCTATGAATACAACTACAGAAATGCTGAATAAATGCAAGGTTCCCCTGCAACTCTCTTGAGAGACACCAGAGGATCAGCTCACACCAGAACAGGTCACTAAGTCCTGAGGAATCTGCAGCTCATGGAGAGCCCACACTGCAGTAGGAGGAAACTGGGATGAAGAAGGAGCAGTGAAGAGGAAATCTTAGGCTGGTTGCAATCCCCCATTTCCCAGCCCCCTACAGCACTCAATTTTAGTAGGAGACAGAGAAGCATGCAATGAAGGAGTTTAGCTGAGACTATGAAAAGAGAGATGCATACAATTCAGTGTTATAATTCTTGTCTTTGCTTCTCTCCATCCAGCTATCTTACTTAGTAATCAGTTGAATTAATTTCCTCAAGTCCAATCTGCATTGACCATGAAGGTAATTAGCAAGTGATCTCCCTGTCCTTATCTCAATCCTTGAGCTCCATCTTATTTTCTCCCTCTGTTATGCTGAGGAGTGGGAGTGAGAGAGCAGCTGGGTCTCGTATCCAGCCAAGATCAACCCACCACAGAATGTTAAGGCATACTATTTTCCATTATTACTGAGCATTATTATTCAGAAAACAAGAAATCTGAGAGAACGTGTGCTAAAAACAGGACGCATTTTCTTCCTCCTCTTGATTTGTGAATTTATAGTGAAGACCTCAAAAGGTGAATACAGACTGAAACACTTTGAATTCCCAAATGCAGCTGGGAATCTTGAGTAGGTTAGTTCATTTGCCTAGGTCTTACTTTTACATATAGTGCTCAATCATGTACAGACAGAAACTTCTTTTGAATTCCAACTCTGTAACTGTTTAACAAACTTTATACTGGAGGAAGAACTCATCACTGAATGGGACACAAATGCATGACTATCATTAAACATGGCCAGTTTAACACAAATAGACAGAAACAGGCAAATGAGTATAACACTTGGAGGTGGGACATGTACTATGAAAAGAAATCAGATGATTTTACCTGATTTCCTCCTTATGCTTTTGTAGTATGATACGTTGAATATAAGACCTGCTACTTTTGATTTTTTTTCCTCTTAGTTTTCCGCACATTGCTGTAGATTTTCAGACTATTTGTTCCATTCACTGTCATTTTTTGACTCTTGTGACTGAATCTTATCATGGGAGTCAAATATGTTATCTAACAGAAAGACTAAGTATAAAGCATCAAGAACTATGCTGCACTTTTCATCAGTATGTGATTTTCTGAAGGGTGATTTTCTTGACTCATCATCCCCTTTTCTCTCTCTGAAGTTGTCACAGAGATCAAGTAAGTCTCAAGCCTAGGAAGAGAAGGACTGCACCACTGAAAGACCCATCTCACTACAGCTCCTTTTGCAATTTAATTTCAAAAAGTTGCCCTGGAAGCCACATCAATCTTGAGTTCCTTGTCAACAAACACAGGGTCTGGAAATAGCCATGTTATTGAAATCTGAATTACTTCATCCGTGATATATTAATACATTATCTGGAAGCATTAAAATAACAAATTTGGGGAACTTATTATTATAGGGCTAAGAAAAACACAGAGAAAATTGAAATTTTGATTTAATAAGAAAACACACATCTAAATAAAATCATATGTCACAATCACTTCCTATAATTATTTTTTCATAGCTATGAAACTGTTTTCTAACCAATAAGTAAAGAACTTATTTGCATGGGTTTAACTGCTTTGGATGCCTATCTGTGTAACCTACTGTAGAGAACCTGAATTAGCAGTGGGGCTGGACTCAATGACCTCCAGAGGTTCCTTTCTAACCCCTACAATCCTGAGATTCTACTCTATTCATTCTTTGTGTATTAAAATATTTCTTGTTGTAAATTGATTAAGACAAACTGGTTAGTATTTCAGATTCAGACTTATAAAATTCTGTGAGGACTACATCTGTCTTCACTGCCATTTTTCTATTCTTAACTTGGGTTAAATAGCTCATCAGTGGCATAAGAGAGTTCTCAAGTGTGCAAACCTTAGTTCAGTAATTTCACACCAGCTGAGTGTATATGGCCCTCAGCCACACAAACAATCTGCACAAGTTAACAAAACTAACATGAAGCAGATTAAGTGCATGTTGTAATTGAGTCAGTGGAATAAAAAGGCATTTCAATTGTGACCACTTTCTGATTGCTTGTAGTCACCTTTGCTGTATAAAATATATTTCCCAGTTTTTGATCTCTGCCAAAATCCCTTCATATACCCTTTATATTAAGCCTTCCTAATGAAACAAACACCAGAAGAGATGCAATTATAAACTTATTTAAAGTAAACCATAGAATGAAGATTTTCAGCACTCTAATTACATAATACAATAAACATGTATATTACTTGGTCTACATTTTGATTTTCTCTTCCTCAGCACTCATCTCAATGTCATTCTTATAGACATTATGTCCTCTTTATTTCTGGTACTATTTCTCTCCTTTGTCCCCATATGTATTGTCTTCTCTGATTATATAATTTACTTTTTTCTGTTTACAGATGAAATTATATCATCACTTTCTCTAACAAGTTATCTTGTTCTAATACAAGCCTTTTCCTTTCCCCCCCACCCCGCCTCTTCTTTGCTGTTCTGCCTTTACTTTACTCATCAATCTGCAAGCTCTCCGCAGGTAGCAGCTGGCATCTGACTAGACTTCCACGTTTCCAGCCATTAAATACAGTATAATTACATACTTCACATGCCCATTCTCCAAAGATCTCATTCCATGAGTTCATGAGTTCATTAACAAAACAAGATGTAGGACATTCAGGAAGTTATCCTGGAACATATTATCTGTTTACTGCCTTCTTTTATCAAAAACAGTCAAGTTCATATGGTTGGAGTTTTTGTGTGTGTGTGTGTGTGTTGGTTACTTCTTTTTGTTTTTTCCCCTTGTCTGACTACACAAAAAGTTTAGAGCTCCTTCTTACATTTCTTCAGAAACTAAAAAAAATTTCAGATAACAAGAGATTGTTATTATGCCTCTAACCCAGAAACATGAAAGAGAGAAAAGCATATCGTTATTCCCTCTTCTCCCACAGAAAGAAACAGAAGTGAAGATATCAGCTACTTCTCCATTAGGTTCATCAGAATTAGACTCTTGGAAGGATGCACAGTCAACACATACTAAACTTCTTTAGACCTTGAGGCAAATGATGCTGGAAGAGAAGGGCTTCTCATTAGTTTTAACTGCAGTACTAGCAGACATACAGTGCTGGATACCAGCTTTTCTTGGCAATTGTTGAAAGATGGAATGCCACACTCATCATGTTTTACTATTTGGCAAATGATTTTTAAGAATGCTGACCTACTAGCTTCAGCAGTGTTCTAAAGCAATTACAGGCTACAAAATCACATTGCTTACTTTTTGCTAAAGAAAACAAATCCTGCTTCCTTCTCCTTTCTTTTGGCAGTGCATTGACCACCATCTGCATCCAAAATCTGTCATACAAGTACTTGTACTAGCAGCTTCTGATTGATTAAAACATTTCTTAGACTGTTATTGGACACCGCCTAAATAACATTACCTGAGAAAGGAAAAGATCAAGACTTCTTTTTAAAATGACACATGTTCAACCTGTGGCCTACAAGCTGCATATGACCCAACACAGCCCATTCTGTGGCCTGCCCCCTGCCTTGTGCCATCCTGGTGGCATCTCTTCCCTGCTGAGTGGCCTGGTATAGCCCTGGGCACACAGTAACACTTGGCAACAACCGAAACATCAACAAGCCTAAGACGATTCCTCCTCACTCAACACATCCCAGGCAAGCCAAAAGGCTGGACAACTGTGTTTTAAAGCATGTAATCTGTCTTTTGACTTATAAGAAAACAATGGTTCTAAATACGACTGTATTACCAGTTTTCCTCAGACTTAGAAAAGTGTGCTGTATTTGCTGGAATAGCAATAGCGAATCTTGAGGCAGTGCAGCTGAGATAACCACCAATAACAAACTTGTAGTACTGGTAAGAAAATGCACGTTCCTAGCTTTGCCATTGATTTCCCATTTTAAAGTGCTTCTGTTACAGCTCTAAAACTTCTGAATACAAACAAATCAGTGTGCAAAAGATAATTTCAGATCACTTATTATATTTCATTCCATGTAAGCTGTCAAAGATTAAAGAAATAGAAGAAAATGAAAAAAAAATGCTTTCAAATCGATTTTACATATTACGTTTACAGGTAGGTACTTTTTAAAAAGGAAATTGTATTTTCTAACTGTAAGTTGTTGAGTTTTACTGCAAATTTAAATATCATTATTCAAAATTAAATGCATGGGACAAAAATTTTATCATTGAAAATATTTTTGCATAAAACTGTTGGGCTGTAAGCAGCGCTACTTCCTTGAGTGAAAAATGAAAGCTCGCTACTAAATTAATTGCAAAACAGCAGACAAAGACTTTCCCATTTTTCTTATCAACAAATGATGTTCTGTGTTGTTTGCTTCCTTTCGTACCTTGGTTCATTCTCTATGATCTCTTTATTTTCTCTGTAATTTTCCCCGACTCTTACTTCCATTGTAACTGAAAACAACATCCTTACAGTTTATTTTCATTGATCAAGGATTCCTTTTGCCTTTTGGCTTCTTTGATAAGTCAGAATACATAATGAGTGGGCACAGAACAAAGCACTGAAAAGAAATTCAGAATGGGACTGCTGTATCAGTGAAGTTACTAGCAGATGACACATAAACCAAAGAATAAAGCATCATCTATCCAACTGCAGAGCAGTGCAATGGAACTACCAGGGTCTGTGCTGATCCACAAATCACAAAAGATGTAAATTTATGTGTCAGAAATCAATGTGCTATTTTAAGCTATAAGTGGAAGGAAAAATAATTCCCACGGCAAAGGGTTGGAACTAGACGATCTTTAAGGTGCCTTCCAACCTTAACACTTTTTTGTGGTTCTATTTAGCTTATCAATTGAAATATTTTGCAGTCAGATTGCTTCTAATAAATACTGGACAATGTATTGGATGGCAGAGTAGAGTCCTAGATGACTGATGACAGCTCAGAAAGCTGGAGGTCATT
The DNA here is from genome assembly GCF_054131305.1 of Coturnix japonica. Classification (NCBI taxonomy): domain Eukaryota; kingdom Metazoa; phylum Chordata; class Aves; order Galliformes; family Phasianidae; genus Coturnix; species Coturnix japonica. The sequence goes on from NC_140675.1 coordinate 17,842,235, forward strand.
ATGCCAACGTAACAATCTCACTTCTCTCCTAATTGAATGAGTGGCTCCTTCTAAAGTCAAGTTTAAGGACAGATAATGAAGGCACATGAGATCTGTCCAACCTAATTGTCAAACCATCCTGCAGATTCATGCCGAAGCACTTACTTCTTCCTGTTGAGTCACTGTACTAACTAAACTATAAAACATAGGTATATCAAACACAACACACACAGACCATCCTTATGCGGCCTCTTAAATTAAAGGGTCTCAGCATCATATTGTGCTGCAAGGTTCCTTACAGGAGGATATCCAAAGCCAGAGCAGATGAGTTGTGTGGCATTATTATGGTGAGGGCAGAGAGAAATCACATTCACTCCAATAATTTCCAAACCTCCCTTTTCCCTTCCAGAAAGATCCGGTTGCTCTACAGAGAAGTACTGACATATCTACTACAACCTCTTACCACAAAAAACTATTTCACCCAGAGATCCTCCATATTTACTGATTAACCAAACTTACTGATTTCTTAATAGCTGAAAATATTTTGACACTGCTAGGGCTCGTAAAGACCACAGGCACTATACAAAACCATTCTGTCAGCATTTATAGAGCTACCACAGTCTGTTTTTCCATTCTTTCCCTCAGAAATACACCATGCTTTTACACTTCTGGATAACAGAAGATAATATTGATTTTCTAAAAAATGATTGCTATGAATTTGTCTTTTTTGTTCCTTAATTGTTGCTTTTAGTAAAGGTAGGTCACTCACAGTGAAATGTTAAGGTGGTATTTAAACAGAATGCATGTGACCCTTAAAGAAGCAGTCTGCATTTCTAACTTGGCTGAAATATCAACTAGAAAACCTAAAATTGTAATTAAAAAGACAACTGTAAAAAACAAAACAAAACAAAAACAACCACAAAAAACAAAACAAAAAAATAAAAAGAACACTAAGCCTTTAGTATAGAGACAACTTTCAGTGGATGATTTGAAGAAAAAGAAGTTACTTGATCCAACCTCCTTAATAACCAGATGTTTGCAATCATCAAAAACACATCTTTAGCTGAAACAATTTCTCTGTTCAGAGCATTCAGCCTCTAAGAACATTTACATAACAATATGTGACACCTCAAATGCATAAGGCCACCAACCATGGCAGTACAAATTACAGTCATTTTTCAATACTCTGTGCAAGGTGCACCACTTCCAATTCTTGGATTGGTTGCATGCTGTGTTGGTTTCTGCAGTGAGACACGACCAGCATGCACCACAGTTACAAACAGTTTGCAGCGTTTGGAAATTCACGGTATTAGGTAAAAGAGGTTGATCTCCTTACCCGCCGTAGGCTGGAATTGGAGGGGGGGGTGCTGCTGCACGAAACGTGTTGTACACTGTGCGACCTCGGCCTCTTAGATGGGCACCTCTGTATGCAGCAGCTGCAGTTGCAGCAGGGTAGGGAAATCCTGGCACTGCACAGAAAGAAAGAGAAATATAAAATATTCAGGTCAGTCCCATGTTTTTGAACTAGGTAAAAGACTTGCAGCGTAGCAGTACATTTGTGCCTATATTAAAGCATGGTCTTTCACTGGATGACAGGGTTGTCAACTTAGTATATTAGTCTTTCAATCAGAGGTTTCATCGTCTTACACAAAATCTTTGTATGCAAATAAGAGAATGCAAGCTGGGAATTTAGATGGCATTAACACAGGTAGGTCTGATTTCCCTGGAAGAGTCTCATTAATAAAAACAATGCTGTTTGATGTAGCCAACAATCAAGTCAGCCTAGATTTGAATTCAGTAAAAAAAAAAAAAAGATGCTACTTTATCCCAGGTGAGAAATCAGGTGTTTAGGAGCATACAATAACCAGAGAATTTATTTTGCAACCAACTTTTTAATATCCTCAACCCCAAAATAACCAGAAGTAACACTACTGGAACGCAACTGAATAATGGACTTAATAAAAACAATTTTATGAAAAGGTCTTTCCCATCAGGAAGCATTAAGCAGCATCAACCAGCCCCCAAAGTAATGAATATAGTAGCCAGGAGGGGTAAGGATTTAATGACTTCTAGTTTGTAGGTCAACCTTCCTTAGTGCCTCTGTGCCAAACTACTGAAACTCAGTCAGTGAAAATGCTAATATAATGGCATGGAAAACGTGTTTGACTATCAGCTAGGAAGCTTCAGAGTCCCCTTCTAAATAAAAGTAGCTTAAATTTAACAAAGTAATTTGAAGACTGATATTCTGACCTGAGATACAGAAAAGGGAAATTTCTCCAACTGCTCGTTATCGGTAACAATAGGAGGTTTAACAAACAAAGAAACAAACAATGTGGGAGGGAGGGATAAATAAATAAATAAAAAGAACACAAAATCCACATCTCTAAGGACGTTATGTAATCAAATATAAGCCAAAAAGGCAATTTAAGTTCTCATCTAATAGTCCCTATCAGTTCTATAGTTGGTTATTATGCTATTTAAATGTGAATGGCACTGCAACTGTAACAAGAAAAAAAAAAGCAGTTAATACAATGGAAACACAATTTTGCTTTTTCTAATGAAAAAGAGTAGAAGTGCTTGTTTGCTGCCTAGTATAATTATCAAAAAGCATACAAATAATCTTCTATTACAACCTAAATAATAATGATAATAAAAAAAAAGCACTTAAATGATTACACTGAAAATTGCCCAAGTCTCCTGCATACTTTGTAGACATGGAAACACTATCGTGGTACCTCATAATCAAGTTTCAGTTTGAACCTTAAGCATTAAGTGTGGTCAGCACAATGCAATGTTTCTGAAAGGTAAACTACTTTCTAGAAATAACAGGACTTGTTAAAACATGGGTAAAAATTAGGTAAATAACAATCTCATATAGAGAAGATATACAGGTATGAGGGATATATCTCTTTCATGCCTATATATACCTATACCTTTGTGTTCACAAATTAAATTTATTCAAATCTTATTTTCTCCCAAAATACAAAAGCTTTGGGTCTGTTCATTTTCTCCTAAATAAAAATGACAGATAGATAGTTGAGTTTCTAGACACCACAACTCAGCTTAAGCCTTGGAAAACAAAGGCTGAACACTGATAAAGCTTCAGTTCTGGAAAGGAGGAACACAACCTGGTAAAATAATACTTAAGGGTTATACACTGCGTATTAAAGTTTTAAAGCTTTGGGATGGATGAAAGAGTAGCAGATGTAAAAAACAACAGGGGGCAGATTTTGTATCAAAGCCATAAAAATATATGGCCATTTTAATGGGCAATTATTCTTTGCTTTTGTGCTGGTTTGAATTTGTATGAATGTGCCATATGCCTCAAGAAAGGTGTGCCATCAAAATGGATGAATGAATCTACCCTACCCCTTATCACTCCTAATCTCTCCTGCTCTGCACAGATCACCAGGTCATCTGCTATCAAGAATTTTCCAGTGTTTTACATTGAAGAGTTTTAATGGTACATCATGTTGGAATTGGTTCATAGCTAATTTACTGCAAGGTAGTTTAACTGCTAGAAATGGAGGAAGACACATTTATATTATTACCACAGTTTAGAAAGACCCATGTTGAGGAAATACTTCAGAAGTGTGGGACAATAATTTAAAAACAAAGAGGTATAATAGACAATATGCTGAGGAAGGACAAGCAGAATTATTTATATTATTATTTGAGATTGCTGAGACAGAATTGGGAATTACTCCTGATGTATGTTTTATGTCAAGTGAGTTTTTCATTGGTCTTAGTAGTACTAAATAGTTTACTTACTAAGTAAGTTAGACTGAATACTTGTAGAACTTTGCATTTAAATGCACAGTCCAAACTTCTGTGCAAGTAAAAGCTCAATTACCACAGCTTTTAAAATAAGAAACTTGTTAAAATTATATGTATATATATACATATATGCATGTATTTTAAGTTCAAAAAACTCCTTATAAAGTTCACAATGCTTAGTAATACCAAACTAAAACCACATTTTCTTCACCTGTCATTTCTGTGAGATTATTATCCCTGGGATCCAATTGTGAATGAACTGAATTGAAAAGAAATTTGTCATACACAACAAATTCAGGCATGACAAGTCCCTTCTATTTCTTTCGTTCAAAATATAAACCATACGTTTGTTTTTGAAACCTACTCAGAATTAGTGGAACAATGAGTTCCATACCCCTGTACAAAAATACATGTCAATATTAAACACTGTTATTTAGGAATGAATAAATCTGCATTTTGGACAAACAATTTCTTATAGGACATTCTCATTTGAAATGCATTGAAAAGGAAAACAAAAATCTCTAATTAATGTACAAGTCTAATCACCATTCTCCACATGGAAGAGTAATTTTTCACTGTTCATTTGCTCAGTGTAATCTCAAAACTGACATAACAGAAAAGCAATGGCCTATAAATCTGCTCTCATTTGTTTCTTTAATATTCATATTCCATTGAACTACAGCTGCTTGTTGCTGCAGTCTATTACAACATGCAAAACTGTTGATAAAAATATTATGAAAGGCAAGATGTGTTTCTTCATGGCTCTGTGTGCTATTTATTTTGAAAAAAAGCCACAACAATAAATGACTCATGGATCGTCCCTTAGTTTGCTGCATGCTGGGCGATTAGTGATTAATTACCTTGCTGCAAATTGACATGGCACAAGGAAATTGACACAGCTCTGATTAATTAACTTTTTATGTAAGACAGTTACTTACAAAACACTGCACACTGTAATTGAATCCCTTTATTCAACACTACTGCATTAAGTTTCCAGACAAATCCGAATTAGCCCAAAATTTCACATAAATTTTGTGACGTTTTTTGATAATGAAGTATGAAAGATAACAACTGATATAGCCCTGAAAGATAACAAATATTTCTAATGATACTTGGTATTGCGGCTGCTTTAGGACACTTTTTTTTTTTTTTCTTCCATTATTTCATCCTCAGATATACAAAAAATAAGACTCCTAAGTTTTTTTCTTCACACCAAATAATCAACACAAACAAATGCACTCAAAATACATGCGTAGGATACTTCAACAAAAAGAGCAACTTCCAATTTAACGTGCTTAATCTTGGGCTACACTACATGAGGACAACTAACTGTTCCAACAAGACTTAATATTTGATTACTTTAACTTAAATTTGCTTCCAGATTCCATTGGTCTATTACACCAACAATGACTTGCCCACACTGAATACACACTTAGATTTCCTTATAATTCTTTTAAGTATATATAGTACAGTCCTCCCTCTTTTTCTTCTTTTCTTTTTTTCCCCCATCTTCCTCACCTCTAATCTATAAATAAACTGCAATTTGTTTTTATATGTACCAACAACTTTGTATCTCACATATTTATAAGCCCTGGAGCAAAATCTTAATGGCAAAACCTGTACACTGCCTTCTTTCTGTATAAACGTTTACATGCTGAGGGTGACTGAGCACTGAAACACATTATCCAAAGAGGTTCTGGAATCTTGATCCTTGGAGATCTTCAAAAGCTGTCTGGGCATGGTTAAAGATCAATCTCCAAATGTAGATGTTCAAAGTGATCAATAATTTGTCTGATGTTTCTGATTACTGACATCTGCAAGGTCCCCTATGTTTTCATAAGTAGCATTTCTGGGACAAAATAAAAAGGATGCGGTGGTGGGAAATTAGATGAAGCACTATGAGAGAGATGAGAAAAGTTACTCATTTGTTTATGAAAGTCAGTTCAAATTGGATATAAGGAAAAATTCCATCTCAGAAAGAGGGGTGAGATGCTGGCACTGGCTGCCCTTCGAGGTGGTGCAGTCACTGTCCCTTGATGTGCTCAAGAGAAGCGGAGATGTAGCAATGAGGGACATGGCAAGTGGGCATGGTGGAGATGAGCTAAAGGTTGGAGTAGGTGATCTTAGAGGTAAACAATCATATATATATATATTTAATAGTAATACATCAAAAATATTTACAATATATGAAATTCAGGTTGAGGAAGAGGAAAACATGGTTTTAAGACACATGATTTAATAACAAATCTTAAACAGTATAAGGAACGGAGTGACACTGATATAAGACTTTTTTGAAACCAGATCAGACAGGGTAAAATGAAAGCTGTAAATGAACAACTTTCCAGCCCGCTTAGAGAATGACTCAGTCATGTTTCCTTAGCTACTGAAAATGAATAGGACAGAATACAGAATGCAAAGCTAAGGAAACATTGGAAGCCTGCAAACAGGACTCAACACCAAAGATATAATTTAAAATAACATCACAGATCATGTTGCAAAGAAAAAAAAAAAAGCACAAAATGTATTTCTCACTGTCCTAAATGTCTTATTGTCCTGATAGATTAAGCACGAGTACTACCAGTGGCCAAGTGCCATATCTCCATTAACACGAATGAGATTCCCAACTGTCTTTGGTCAAATATTCGAAGAAGAGAAAATCTGCAGTATGAGAAATGTTATATTTTACATGACCCAAGTGTGGAATCGGGTATAAATTAAAAAACCCCAAACCTAAACACCAGTGGCATACATTTCAGTACGCCTCTATCATTACAGTACTCTTAAGTGTACCAGTTCAGACACACTGCGTCATCACTAAGCAGATTAACATCAGAATGAATATGAAGAACGAGGCACCAAAAAATAAATCTGAAAGAATGAAATGAACTCCATATTTACAAATGCTGGATAAACACAATACATCTCACTGATGACTTATCAATCACCCTTTAAAATGCTGATGGAGCAAAAAAGGACAGTTATAATAAAAGCAGCTACAGAATAGCAAAACAGAATGATGCAGAACACAGAAAATGCCATAACAGGAATTTCAAGCAGCGCTACCAATAAAAACAAAAAGCAACAGCAGCAACAACAGCAACAAAGAAAACAACAAGAAGATGTTACGATCACAACAGAAGTCCATCTGAAACACAGCTGTAATATAACACCAAGAAAAGCACTTTAAGGAACCCATTCAATGCCACTTACATTATTTTGCTGACTGGAAGAAACAGACACCTGTAAAAGCACTAAGAAAAACAGGCACAGGAAGCAAACTAGATACTAATGCCCACTGAAATGGTTTTCTCAGCTAGTAAAGTAAGCTGTTTTTAAAAAAAGCAGCAACCACACAACCACACAGACAAAGAAGGTCAAGATGGGGAAACAGAGGCAGATTTTTATCAGGAAACAGAAGGGCACTCAGAGCTTTCAAGGAGGTTCAGAAAATGTATTTTTCACTCCAGCCTAGGCAGCTGCTTAAGTTTCATCTTAGCTATTGTCAGAAGTTAATAAATGGCATTTAGTAGGCATTGTATCTGCATCTCACAAGAAAGGGGAATGAAATACTATCAGCAGTCACTGAAGACAGAACTCACTGTAAATTCTAAGAATAATTCTGTTTTATAAACTGAAATATAGGATTTGTTATCAACTTATTTATCATTTATCTGATTAACTGACAATGTATCAGTGATAATTCATTGCATTAAACATAACTACAGTCCTCCTGTACTATCTTTGAACATTTTTATCTAAGATTCTCAGAAGATGAGCCAACTATCACCACATTCACTGAAAGTTTATATAACCAATTGCTCCTTCTAAAGGGGAATGCATGTCTGCAAAAGAACTTACCATTCTGACTTCTGGACAGAATGACTTACTATAATTTCTCTGGACCTACTACACTGTTTGCTGTAACTCTTTATAGTAAAATAATTTCATTGTAATGAGCTGTATTTATATTGAAAACTGATCTATTACGCACAGCTACACTTCCTGCAACATTTATCAATATTCTCAGTACAGATGCTCTGTCCTTTTATTAGAAATACAAAAGGAACTATCTCTCTATGTGCAGCACCTATTTGGCATGTGAATGATACTCTTTGTTTGAAGTGTTACTGAATTCCTCAGCTAAAGAAATGACAGTCAGTAAGACTCATATTCTCTATTTTTACAGCTTTCTTGCATATTTTAGCAATATGCTTCACAGATTTTTCTGAGAATATTTTACAGTAAATATTAATACATATTTCATCCTCTGGCTTCAGTTCAAATTAAATACTGTTTTTTTCCTTTGGAGCAGATTACTTTCAAATAAACAGCAGCCTGTATAAATGAAAATCCTTTCAGAAGAAACAAATTGTTTTCCTATAGGAAAGCGGAAAGTGCCTGGATAAATAGCTTAACTGCTCCTAAAACGTTTAATTTTGAAACATAAAAGGCTTTATAGAATAAACGACCCAAATTGTGTTATATTTGTGATGTTAAAAGTAAATACAATCATTATGACTTTACAATCTGATTAGAAAACTTTACACATGACATAAGTGGAACTGCTGTCGCCTATCTCCATTACAGCACAAATGCTGAGTTTCACAATCATGAGGGCCTCTGAGAGTCCTTTTTGCTAAGCAGAAAAAGCTTGAAAAAGGATTGTTAAATCCAAGCGTTGTAGAAAACTAGGAGTACAACATAATTCACTTGATTTTGGAATCACGTGAACATATTTAGAACAACTCCATTCCAAATCAATATTATAAAAGTGGTAAAGCTAATTTGGAGAGAGAAACAGGCCTTACAAATACAAAACAAACAAACAAACAAGGACACTGTTCTCATTACACAGAATGAACATCAGGTATGACAACTAAGGTCAACTGAACCTTGAATTGTTCCCTGCATATAGTTACACTACATTCAGATTTATGCAACTTTATTCAATACATGAACCCTGGTTTAATACAATGGGCTAAAACAGAGCTTAAAAAGATATTTCAGTAACAGCTGATATCCACATTTATCTCTGGAAATGATGTATGACTTTTCATCCTTTTATGCTTCTATACTTGAGCAGGGGACTGAGAAACATGAATAGATCTTAGGAAATGTCTCTTTCTGCTTATTATTGACACCTTCTTTGTTTAACTTTTCAGGTAAATGCACTAAACAGTGTCTTAGATATAGACCAAGAAGGGCACTCTCAACGCTACTTCTTGTGATCCTTTTCACTTTATAAGATTAATTCATTTAGGATCCATATTAAAAAATCATGACAAACCACCAGAAATAAATTAGTGTAAACTATGATGAAATCAAAACAGATTCATAATTGCTATCATTACAATAAAGTATATGTCCATTTGGATCTGATATTGTCAATCATGTCTTACAAACAAAACCCTGAAATGGATATATCAACTGTCAGAACACCTAACCTTTGGTATCTTGGAATCTCAAGAGAATAATGTCACAAGAGGATCATCATTACATTAATATTTTCATGTAATTACATATCAACAAGAGATAAAATCTGAAAAAATAAACAAATTGAATGTTTCTACCAGTTCAAACAACCCTCTGAAAATCTGTTTTCCACCTGTAATCTCCTTGTTACTGTAAGTATCACAGAGTATAATATAAATGTCAAAGCCTGTTCGCAGTGGCACAGTAAAACAAAATCCGGAAGGTCTTTACTGAAGCAAAAAGGATGAAAATAGTTTTACTGAGGTTTTTTTAGCTAGTTCACTAATACTCAAATGCCAAATAGACTACTTTTAAGTGAGAACAATCAAAAGAAACATTGAATAAAACAGGCTTTACTTAATTCCAACTCTATTGCATAATGAGTACTCAAGTGGACTAAATCCTACTAGTAGATGCAGTATTTACACTTAGTATTTGTGATTTTTCTCATCTATTACACACACATATCAAAAAGTCCTCAACTATACACCTATTAAATAAAATGCCCAGAGGAAAAAAATATGTATGTATGTTTCAAAAGGAAATATGTTGGTCATCTGTGTCATAAGTCTTTTTAGTACTGAGGATATACGTAGAAGCAAAGTTCAAAACACTGGATGCAATTTTTCATCTAAGATTTTCCTTCTTCACTAGCACCTAAAAGAATAACTCTGAATCAGAAGTATTATTGGGACAACTTAGGAACATTTCTAATGCATGCACTAAAGTAACAGAATGATTGGCAGTAAATAAGTGTTGTTCAAGATATTTTTTTGTAAAAAAAAAAACAACCAAACAATAAAAAACACAACAAAACTACAGGACCAAAGGTTTCCAGAAAGTTTCCTAAGAGAACTGCATTCTCACTTTTCAAAAACTCAGCTTTGCCTTGCTGTTTTCTGGTTGCTCAGAAGCCAAAATCCCAGGGCAACACAGTTTACTGTTTTAATATCTGTCTGATGCAAAGCAAAAGTATTCTCTGGTGAGCACTTATCTGTCAAATGTATTACCGTGAAAGGAATATCTAGTCAAATAAGATGTTCCAGGGCATATCATGGGATTATGAACTTAGCACTGACTGAATTCTGTGTAAAAAATAGTTGAAAGATAAATATCAAAATTACCTACGCCGATATTTTGATGGTGGAACCCAAAGAGTGACGGGTTTAAAATATTTCAATTATAAGTGTTAGAAAATAGGATAATTAGAGAAGAAAAAACCAAATCCATATGTGGGACAAAACAAGAGAAAAAAAATGTTCATAATTGAAACAGTTAAAAGAGTAAAATTGTCTTCTAATGATACAATGGATTGCAAACTTGCTTTGTGTTAATTAAACTCAAAGTAATGGCATTTTCCATATTGAAATGAATAACCAGTGATCTGGAAATTCATTTAGACCATTAGGTTAATTAGAGAAATTGATGGAACTTTTATCAGACAATTACAATTAGAGAAGAAGAACAACGTGGGACAGATTTACATTGCATTTGCACCACAGCAATCATATTTTCTGGATTATACCAGCACTTATTGCAAAATTTTAATCAATTAAATTCTTATCAGTCAAATCAATTAAAAAGTAGGCTAGCAACTTTATTTTCCCTTTGAGTATGGTGAACTTGAATAAAAAATATCTTATTTCTGCAATTTTGTAATTTTTCTTTCTTTTATAATATAGACTATTTCCAAAAACCAAACCAAAACAAAAAGAGCGTGTGGAAAAAAGAGCATGCATATATTGATGCCCGCAGACTTGCTAACTGAATATGAAACAAGTCTAACATTTAGAAAATGTAAACCCAAACTAATATCAGTTTAACTCATACTTGTATTGAAGTTGATGCACAGTACTCTAATCCTCATATTCCAGATGCATCTCCAACATAAGAACTTGTCTACATCCTTCTCTATTTTCTTCATTCTTCATTAGGATGACAGAGAAGAAATTTATAGAAGTAATTAATAGTTTTCCTCTCAAAACTCCACTGCTATGGGAATCAAAAGCAGCCAAGAAGACAACCTGAGTTTCCTCATTTTGATTTTCTCAGTTAAGCAAATAGCGCGTCCCACCAAGAGAGATGAATGCATCTGCACACTGAATCTACGCTTTCTACATGAAAAAATATTTATTCCCAGAATAGATGTGCAAGTGAAAAAATGATCCAGGTCCTGTCTTCTGCTCCAGCATAACAGAACAGATGAGGCATGAGAGACTACAGCTACTGATTTGTTCCACCGCTTGCAGAGAAACAGCTCATTTCTTTCTGTATTATGCAAAAGACCAGAAGTGATGGGAGGAAGCAGAGCCATGTTACCATCTCCCAACATGTTCAGAGGTGTAACTAATCACTGGACTGGGAAACACATGAAGTGATATATGAAATATTTCCTAGGCAAGTAAAACACCAGAAGAGAAAGTGCTGTTCAAAGAAATACACTCTTCTTTCAGGCTAGCCAAGAAATGGGGCAAAAAGAGCTCAGAGCCATCACAAACTGCTAGTGACCAATACAATTAAAGAATAAAGAAACTGAGAAATAAAGCTAGTCAAGTTAAGAAAAAAACATTTTACCATCATGCTTTAGCCACTCTTTCTTTACATAACATAATTTTTTAAACAAAAGACACATGGTCAAGTTAAATATGGTAAAATTACTAAAAGTGGGGATGTATCCTTTTCTGATACATCTAAAAATTCCCAAGTTCCATTAGCATTTAATGAAATCCAAACCTCTCAGCTTAAAAAGTATCAACTGACTCTTTCCCTCCCATTCAAATGATTATAAATGTTAAACTTCTTAATTCTTCAGCTGTAAGTTGTTCTGCAAAATGCAGTAACGATACAGAAAACAACAGCATAAATGATTAATAAATTATTCAAAGATGAAGGCTGCCATTCTAATGTCTGCATGGGACAGTAGTAGTAAAAATATTAATTTCCTAGATGTTAATATTGATTTATCAGATTTCAATTCACTGTCAAAAATATGCATCAAAAAATCTAGTACAGAGAATCATTAAAATATTAAAAGAATGAAAATGAGAGAAAACTGAAGATCATTCAGTTCAATCCTATTGAATTTGAACTACTTTACATCTTTATTGAAACTTGTTTAATTAGAAGAAATAAATAGTAACAAAGATTAGTAATTGTAAAAATTTCATTATTAACAGGACTTGTGGACCTGTGAGGGAAAAAACATTCTGGAAATATGAAATACTATTATATGAATAAAGCATAAAGTATGACTTGCAGACACACAAATTCAACAAAGTGTAATAATTTCTACTGCAAGGACTACTGGCAATCTCTATTATGAAACTATGTATTACATATTGCCCAGTGGGAGCCAGATAGGCAAGGTCTGTTTACTTATATATTTGGCATAATGGAAAATAAACAGGTGTTTGTTAGTATATCATTATTCAAGGAACACCACTGCAAAATAGATTTTTCAAAGGAATTGACTCATGAGAAATAATGTGAACAGTGAAGTCTAGAGCTTAGCTAGCTCTACAATAGCTATGCAGAGATTTAATATAGTGGAAGTACTGTAAGATGTAAACAGCAGACCCAGAAATAAATTTGCTAGGATATAACACAGTGAGTTAATAGGAGCAACAAGGTAAACTTTGGAACCTAAACTTTATTTGGGATATATCACAGAAAATAAAAAACACTGCTCCTCTCCTCCCATGGAAGCTCCCTAACAGTGAAAGAATGAAATGATTGAATAGTTTTCTTTAAAACAAATCTCGGATGCCTGGGGCATTTCAATCAAAAAGGAATAATAATAGAAATTAGATATACTAAAGATATACTGTAGGGATGAATCCCCTATGTGGTACAGGGTTTCATCCCTGTGTTACTACTAAGATAAAAACAATTTCTGCTTGGGAAATGTGACAATACAAAATATTCTTAGAGCATCCAGAAACATACAGAAATTCAACTTCAGCTCTCATTTAAACAACTTAATGTATTTTTCTATTTACTATGATTTTGAAAGCAGGTCCAATATTTGTTCCGTAAACACAACAGCTCCAGAGGCAATACTGTTCATAGCCTTTGCCATAAGACAGTTACATCAATACAGAGACGGCCAGTTTGGAACTCCTTTGATTTCATTCCTGGTTTTAATTAATAAAATTAAATAATGGCTCTTTAAGGCTCCAGTGCCTTAAAAGAGCAGGATTGTATTCCGAATACAATCTTCATAAAGATTACATAATGTAATGCTGTTAAATCAGACAATTACTTACAGAGATCTGCTAAGAACACAGCAAAATACTGCTCTTCACCCTAATTCAGCAAGCAGCAGGGAAGAAGAAACTTCTGTACTGCAACAAGCAAAATATGTTCTTTTTGATTGTTAATCAGCAATTCTTGCTTCTATGGATAATTTAAAAGGTCACTACATGAAAAATAGTGATTTCCTCATCTTCAGCTACTTGCAGATTTTCATCTATTAACAAGCACAACTGTTCCTATGTCACGTGGCTAGACACCTGTTCATCTGAATGGATTTTGGAATGGGCATCAGTGGTACAATTAATGTAACAAAAACATTCTCAGGATTTGGACCTACTTCTGCATCAGAATTTTACATGAGACATTGATAATCCAAAGAGACTTCTTGCTTATTAAATCAAAGTTGTGGCCAAGAAGGAAAAAGAAACACAACTTCATCTTCTACAGAAAAATACAGAGGCTTTTCCTTTTTTCCCATAAAATATTCTTACAGGACAAAGATGCAAGGAAAAACATTGAATGATCCATTCACATTACTTCTTACACATGCTTACAAATACCACATTTACCTTAACAAGAGCTAGTTGGAAAATTTACAGTATAATGGGGCTTAATTCATAATAACGTCCTTTGTCACAAAACAGGAAAAAAAATAACAGCCGTTAACACTAGCTTACTTGTGGATGTGTATACTAGTGAACTGGGGGCACTGTACACGGGAGATCCCTCCTGGTTTGCCTGGCACAGCAGCACCCTGCCTACAAGAGAGAGAGAGAGAGTGGTATCTGGTTTTGGAACACTCAAGCTAAACCTCAGTTTTATCTCAAAACAGAAATAAAGCCATAACTGAAGCAGTGCAGTGAAGCAGAGGCACTTCATGTCCTTTAATTTCACAGAAACAGAAAAAGCCCCAGTAAGCATGTAAAATTTTACATTGGAAAAAGCAAAACACAGACATCCCACCCCCCAATCCAAATGCCCTCTTTATCACATGGGGAAACTGGAGCAAGCTGTGTTTGTTAGCAGCACGCCCCAGTCCCTCACCCTGCAGCAGCTGCTCTCTCCCTCTCTGCCCTACATCTCCATAGCAGAGGCTGCCTCAGGAGCCCTGTTGTGAGCTCCTGCAAAGCTCCCACCCTCCACCCAACTGCTGCTTCTCACCCCCAAACTCGGACTGAGATGAGAGATTACCGAGCAAACACAACAGTTAAATCAAACTGCAAAGCTCATATGTACAGACCAAGCATGATCTCAGTTACATTACTTAAATTAGCACTGGTGTGAGAAACCAAAATGTGACTCTACATGTAAAGTTTTCAGTGATCTTTGCATGAATGAGAAATACTTAAATTCTCCGCTCCAGTATACAAGGTGGATTGAGGATTAAGAGCAAAACAGAAAAAAGAAAGCTATCAAAAAAGGAAAAAAAAAAAAAAAAAAAAAGCAAAAGTAATAAACAAATCAATTTAAAATAGTTCTTCTTTGATGCATTTTCATCCTGAAGAAATCAACTAAGTTTAGAATTGTTTTATGTTTGTTTTAATATTAATTTAATCAAACACCTTGCTACTTCAGCATCTTTCTCTGTGGTTATACCCTAGCATTCTTATATGAAAACAGATTGTCTAATTTAATACTTCACGGTAGGAAAAAACCGTCTCTCCATCTGCACACCTCCAGGAGGAGCAGGCTGTGATGGATCTGTTTTTGCAGATACATTTATATGCATATATACAAAATACAAACGTATGAACATACACCGATGCACTTTAAGTAGCCAGAATGTGTGAAATACACAGTTCCAAATACATTAAATTTACCTGAAAATTTCTGATACAATTAAGAGAAGTCATGCATTGACTTGCAAGCAAAGTAACTCAATAGATCAGAACTGGCTCATCTAACAAGAGAAACCCTCAGCCTACATGCAGCTACCATACCTGATTTATTTCAAAACCAAGTTTGCAAATACTTATAAATCATTAACCCTTTTTTAAACTGTCACTTGCAGCTGTCAGCTAAGGTAGAAATATTCAGAATACTGGGAAAAAAAAGAATATTCTAGCAATTGCAACAACTTAGCTAAGTGCATGAGCACTGGAAATCTCATGAAATGTTCTGCTTTCACATTCTCAGACCACAGTATAAACTACATTAATGGGTTTTGGAGCTACAGCCTTTTTCTTTTTTCTCCTGTCTTTTGCTATCTTTTCAATTCAATACTAGTCACAAATGCAAAACAAGGTCTTCTGTTTGTTTTGTCTTACATGTGTGGCTTTTTAATTACTAAGAAAGAACCATCTGTAATAGTGGAAGCCATGCAATAAAGGAGAGTACACCTATAGCGTTTCCATTGGCAATCCCAGTTTTCGGACTGGCAGATGAACAACAGTAGGAATGTATGCATTGGAATATGGATGTATTTACCACTATAGAGATGCTTCAAAATATGCACTGCTACAGAGGCCTGAAAGTGTGAACTGGAGGCATGAGTTCACCCAGAGAAGTGAAATGAGAAAAGGGAAGGAACCATCAAAAATAGTAATTTTCATTAGGTTTTGAAAACAATTTAAGTATCATGGCATCAAGTATATTTAGTAAGTACAGAATGCTAACGGTTTTAAGAAGACTATATTTCATGTATATTATCTATCAGATTAAAACTTTGCTTTCTCCACAGTGTGCAGCCGGAGAAGTTTTGACTTTCACAGTTAACATTCTTATTAAAATTTCTCTGATGCCATCCCATACAAGTCCAAGTTTCCTTTCTCTAAGATTATTTATAATGAAATGCTTTAAAATGGGTGCTTTTTTCATCCATGCTACCAGAGAACTTACAACACAAAATCTAAGGCTACTACATACAAGGAGATTTTGTGAAGATTACACCACTCTAATCTCTTGCACACTCAGCTCCCTTGGTAAATAAGTTTTTCATTATACATGTTTATTCTACTCCTAGCATTAGGACCGTCTTCCTGCTTTTGTCAACCAAGCATCAAATTGGTTGCTAAAACATAAATATTTGTATCATATTTTATCTATATTGTCATAGAATGTTAATTTATAGCTCCAGTATAAAAGCTGCATTGCTTTTTTAAATTCAACAATTTTTATTTCATTTTCCCTTTCTTCCAATACCACTGGGTGGTATATAGATAAATTTAGTCCCTGTGTTAGTGGTGTTCTAAGACATTTTACAAAATCTCTTCATGTAGAAATTCTGTTCCAATTTCCTTCCATCCCTTATCTGAGCAAAGTGCATGTTTCTTTATTATGATCTCTCAGAGTGTCATCAAAACACTCAATAAAATTAGGCAGTGACTCAGGGAACAGCAGTGCATTGCACAACAAACGTTATTCATCAGTCATCCTTCCAATTACTCCTTGCTTTTGGGAAATAGACCTCTCTTTCCTGTTACATATATTCATTGGCCAGTATATTAAGTCACATACAGGGGCTAGATGTTACCTACGTCATCTAACTACAAACTAGATAAACAACAAGGTTTGTGGCTCTGCTAAGAATTTTATCTGAGATTCTCTCAAATCCCCTTCTCCTCACCTCTCCCTTCTGTAGTATATATAGTCCATATATGAAGCTTCAGCTCTCCTTCCCTGGAACCTGACATGCCACACGCAGCTGGTTAGATCACTTACCACTATGTACTGTAGTGTCTTAGTCTGGAAAAAAACATTACAGATAGAATGGAATCTGTCAAGTGGCAAATTCATTCAAACCCTGCTCCCATGCCAGCATCCTTTTTCTGCCCCATAACATTGCTTTAAAGCTTTATCAATGAAAAAATGAAAGGAACATGCACTACTGAGGCACTAAGAAGGAACAGATTACCCATGCAGCCATAGATTGTGCCATAGCATTCTTGGTCTGAGGCATAGTAATGCCAACTTAGAAACAAGCACTGTGACTGACTTGTTGTTATTTTCTTTAACATGCCAGACTAATAAAGATGGGCTGTATTCTGCATATATTTTTTTTGGTAATATTTCTGCTTCACGATGTAAAGCAATTACAAAAAAAAATAAAAATAAAAAAATAAAAACAAAAATGCCCTATCCAAACAGAAACAAAACAAAACAAAGCTTAATCAGTTATACATGTTCCCTGTGTTGTAATCAAAAGGCAGGAACTAACCGGCACAAATTCAGCTGCTGCTTGAACCAAAACACCTAGCAACCCTGGAGAGTTTCCCTATGCTTCTTACTGAATTTTTAACATTCAGATCTGGATGCAAACCTTTATTCACACACTGTCACAAAAATAAAATGAAATACCTTAAACCAGAAGCTCACTGTGTAATCCTATAAAAGCAGTAGTACTGTCACTATTGCCCATTAAGTGTAACTTTCCTGCCAAGCATGTTCACGTTCAGGTACATACAAAACTGACATTCTGTTACTTTCATTGTGATCATACACAGAGAGATGTGTCCCACTGAAGCTTTTCGGGACCTCTGAAAATCAGACCTTTACTCCTAATCTTTCTATTGCCCCATAGCAAACTAAAACATCTATAAATGATGGTCAGCATTGTTTTTGTTTTTTTTTTTAACTTAATCTGTGTTCACTTGTAACTTTGAGGAGAAAACACAAGAGAAATTCTGAACTATAAATACAAATTTTGAGCTGGTATTACACTGTTCTCCAAATAAGATACATGAGAATATAGAAATACACTTATATTCTGCTGATAACCTGTGATGAGTGGGGATCAATATGAATTAAATCACAAACAAATGAAACTGGAATCCTTCTGTACAAACATGAATACTATGGTTTCCATAGCCCTGGAGGGATTACAAGTAGATGTGCTTATGCTTTATCCTCTCGTACTGCGTTAAGACACTATTTTCTGTGTAAATTACCTATTTGAATAAATTGATAAGACAGAAATGCAGATCTAATGCAATTAGATGCAGAGATGCAAACTACTAATTTCTCAGTTCTGTTTGCTTACCCTGATGGGTGCTGTTTTTATACTAAAAACTCTGAATGACAAGCTATAGCTGAGAATATAAAAGAGGAAAACAAAAAAGAATAATCCTGAATTCTGTGAGCTTATTATTTCCCCAACCCAGTCAGATTTCAGAAGTTCATGAGAATGAAAAAAAACCCACTATAACAAGGTAAAGCAACATATCCAAACTTTCCCCAACACCCACCTTTCACTATAAGCAGTTCTATGCTTGGGGATTTTCCCCAGATCATTTTCACAAAGAAAACCTGACACAGCAATACTGGGCATTGTATCCCATTGTAGAATGGAACTTTGTCTCAGCCAGCTCTGCAGATAAACAACTGAAATCTCAGTACCCTTGATAAGTAATATGAAATTCAATTGAAATGTAAATGTACTGGGGACTCTGTGATCTTATGCCCCCAAATAAGAAGAAAACGTAGGAGAGAAAAGAGAAGACGTGAGCTATATGTCTGGAATATGACTTAACATAATCTCAAACTGCCTTAGCATTAATTTTCAAATGTAATCAAGGTTTAGAACGCAACAGAGTTGTTTTCCACTCCACTTAACTGTATTAACTTCACATTTCATATATTAGTTTATAATGTTATGTTTCAAAATGGTCTGTCTGCCTGACTGTCCATCCTAACTCAGGGATCCCTCTTCGTTATCCTTTTAATCACAAGGATTTATTCCTCTGATTTTTACTAATTTACAACCTTATTTAATACTGCACACATCCCACTCAGTCCTGAACAAACAAGAGTTTTACCAATTACCTCGTAGTTTGCCTTAAATGATCCTTTGAGAGATTTTAAAGACAGTGCTCTTTGTTTATAGCCATGATTGGTATTTGAATTACAGTATCAAATTTAATTTCAAGAGAATACCTCCATGCATACAGGAGCTGAGGCTTCAGGTCAGGTAGTGCATACCAAGGCTAACTGCGCTATTCATACAGTATGACAGTTGCAGTAGCTATTAATAGCTGGTTTACATCCAGTCTCTACATCTTACAGTTTGGCTTGTATGAACCACACTGAGGAAGAGGAATTGTCTGAGGCCACATAATATATATATATAATATAGTCAGTGTATATAAAAGTAACAAAACTTCTTTTGTTTGTAACATTTTTAATTTAAAAAAATTCAAAAAAAGGGCAACAAAACATAAAATTAATTTAGACACACCAGCTATGGGGTCAGTCTGGTTTTGCTGTGTAATTACATGTTTAAATAAGACTAGTCAGAGTGGAATATCTCATAAGTCAGGATGATTTGCAGAAAGCTCAAAACCTTCATCTCAAGAAAACATTACTGACAAGCAAATAGATTGAAACTCATCCCTGTCACCAGTTATACAATCGTATTCGAACATGGCTTCTGAAACAACAGTTGCAGATGTGTTTTATGCTTTGAAAACGAACACAGAACTTTCAGAGGAATAATTATTTCATTTTTATGTATTTAGAAAATAATTTAAACTTTTTAGTTAATAATGCTGAGAAGATGTTTATTTGGAAAAATCCCCATTTAAGTCAATGGCCAAATTCAAATCTAGGCACATGTAATTTTTTCTTTTAAATGAATTAATCTATACATTGATAAACAGACAAATTTCACCAAAATTAAACTCTGTAGACTTGGTGCAATGAATTTTCAACACAGCATCTAGAACTGCTGTATAATCATATAATTCAGCTTTGCAAAATCTCAACACTTTCACGGAAAAGTGTTTCCAAGGTATTACACAACAGTCATTTAAATTCAAAGGAAAAGGCCAGAAAGATTAAATGAATCCCA